>NW_025110187.1:220600-306332 GCF_011392965.1 Frieseomelitta varia | reverse complement strand
TTTTTTTTTACTACGTATCCTTCGTCGCTCGCTGTATTCGCTGAATGCGCGACTTATGCCGGGAATCTGTGGACTCGTTCAGCAGGAAATTTATTCCCTCGAAACTGAGGGGAGGAGAGAAGTGATGAACCGCATCCGTGACGAGTATCTCGTATATCTCCATTATTCCCTGCTCACGGTGCTGTTTGATACACGGACACGAGGATCGCCGCACTGGATTATGCGGCCGTATTTATGCAAATCAACGGCAATAAATTTTTGACGGCACGTCCTGACGACCAACGGCTACGAGCCTAATGTAGGCCTGGGTAATTAACGTCTCGCCGAGTATGAGACTCGAACGGACACGTTCTTTCCTTTTCAACGGGTCATGTAACTGATTTGAATTGATGCTATCTTACTCTTTCCCGTCTACAGAATTAAACAGGTAAAAAATGTGTATTTGATCCTCGGACAGTGGTGACAGGATTATTTAAAAATTTGTGTATAGAGAGAGAGAGAGAGAATAAACATACATGTACCTTGGTAGAAATGTGATATTTGTCAATGAATTCTCCTTTCAATTGTTACATAGTAGTGTAATTTGAAAAATTGAAATGTTTAATGAAAGGCAGTAAATGTTCTATACGTATTTACTGTCCGTATATTTATAATAATTATCATTATCATTATCAATAAATGTATACACATATATGATTATAATTTTAATATATATCTATCAAAAATTACACGTTACTAAAAATATAATAGTGATATTTGTTGATACGTGTCTCTTCCAATTATTATAATATCGTAGAATAATAAAAAAAAGGCCGAAATATTCAATAAAAAGTAAATTTCTCAATCCGTACGCATTTATTTATTTGTCTGCATGATCAAATATAGTCATTTATATTTATAGTAATATTATTATCAATAGCATTACAAATAAATATACGTTAATACAAATATAATAATAACATTTTTCCTTTTGTAAAATAATTTACGAGACTGTTGTTCTCGCTGATTTATTCATTTCTTACATCATTTTTAAAAATATTCCACGTGCTATGAAACGATAACACTACGCTGTCAAATGCTACGAGCAATCGGTTTCGACGGCAAAATAAAATTCCAGTTAAATAATACATCGAAAACAATTTCGAGATATGACGCACGAGACGATGTGAGATCGCTGCGTTTTTTTTTTTTTTTGGTCTCGGTGGAAATTGTTTTTCATTTCTCCGGATGGGTTGATTAAAATCTTGCCCGAACGTTGGTTTTATACCGCGTCGAAGCTGTCATCGCTCTGTCACTCGGCCCGTATCCTCTCTTTCTCTTGCAAATTTTCGTTGATCGAACGTGTTCACGGCGTGTCAGATGTAAATGAACGCGCAAACGAACTCGCCGTTTCGCTCTTTCGGCAACGCCGTCAACCGCTTTAATTGAGAGCAAATATTGGGCTAGGAGTTGCCGGGATTACACGAAAACTCCACTGTAATTTCCACCTTGAACCACGTTAAATAGCTCTTTTCTTCTTTGCTTTACTTCTCCTTTTTTTATTTCTCTCTCTCTCTCTCTCTCTCTCTCTTTTTTTATCGAAACGTTCTTTCATGTTGGATCGAACAAAGATGTTGATTAAAGCGACGAGTGGAAAGTGCGCGCGAACAATGCTTTTCGTCGGGTAGAGAGAATTCGCCAGGATTTTGTGTAATTGGGAATAATTGCGTGAACGGACGGTGAACAAAAGGCGGCTGCGAACGGCGATTATGGGGCATTAGAATGAAACGAAAATACATCAGGCTTGTTGCGTTCGTTCGTGGTTTTACGTTTTGGACTGTCACCAGAACCCAGCCTTTCCTTCTTTCACCGTAATATTTAAACGGCTGTAATTACCAAAAATAAAAGTAAACTTGAAGTGTCAGCTAGTAGGAGGTAATTCATTTAATTTACTCGAAATAAAAAATACCGACGTGGTAAGTGGTATATTACAGACTGAAAAAAATGCAATGTTATGTCAAGTGCTAAATTAGCCAAGGTGTTAACGATTGAGAGAAGCTCACGCGAGATTGCTAAAATTAAAATTAAAATTATGCTATTTTAATATCAAGTTTTGATTTTTGCGTGTTTAATAAAATCTCGCCAAGTGTTCGCCAAGAATTTTACAATGAGTGTTAGATTCTTTTTTATAGCGAATGGAAAAATTCTGCAGCATCGTACATACTATAGTACGTCAATCGTTTGATCAACTACGTGCTTGTATTAGTTTATCATACTAAACAGATGTTAGTGTAATAATGAATAAGAGTGGATCATTAGATGACCGTTAGAAATCAAACGAAGATCTAATCGAACGAATCGAATCTCCTTCGCAGATGACAAATAATACTAAACAGAGTTAGAATTCGCTATGGTACATTTTCACTGTAAAAGTAACAAATTCTAATGCGGGAATGAATTCAGTAGCGAAGGGGTTAAGACCGCCATATCGTCATCCTAAGAGAAAAACCCCTTGAAATGCTCGAAAAAACATAAAGGATTCTTCTGTTTTCCGGTGGCGCGTCTGGTGCAAGTGAAGCGAGTTTTCGAGAAATCCCGTCAGCACGACGAGTCAACACGGTACCCGGTTTTAGACACGGATATCACCCAGTTGCATCTTTCCGCCTTTCCCTTTGGAATCCCGGCCATTCTAAACAGCATCCTGCCTGTATATACGGCAACTGGTGAAAAAACACTCGATCCGCCTCGCTTTATTCGCGTCTTCGTGTCCGCCATCGCTTGGTAAACAGGAATGATTTCGTTCCTCCGCAAAAGCGGGTTTTGGCTTTGCTGCGACGCATCGGCTGTGTGCTTTCCCCCTTCCGTTTCCCCGATGAAAAGCGACAGCGCGAAAACAACGAATCAACCGAACCGCAGATGGAAAAAGAAAAAAGAAAAAAGAAAAAAGAAAAAAGAAAGAAACCGTACGCCAGCGTCAGGGCGTAGGAAAGTTGAAAATAAACGGAAGACGCGAGCGGAACTCGAGGAAGAAATCGTACGAGCTAAGGGGCGCGAGTATTTCGAAGGTTTATTCGCAAGGGAGAGAAGGGAAATCTTTTTCTGCTCTATCTTATCCGTGTTCTCATCGACGCTGCCGTCAAACAGATAACTGGTGGTGGTGGTCTCTGCGGGCGTACGTGACAGGAAAATGACCATACGTTTACAGTTTACCGAGTGGTCGGTGGAACGATAGCGAGAGGGAGAATCGACGCGCGTGGAAAGTGGGAACGGGTCGTAAAATATCACGAGCAGGATCAGGGGTTCTGTCTTCTTCTACTTTCCTTTCCTCCTCTTAGATTTTGTCGCTTCCGCAGATACACGTCTGCTTTAGTGCCCTAGGACGAACATTGTAGACATTCGTTTCAAAAATGGAAATGTTGAACGATATTTTATACACAAGATGGAATTTGTAAAGTGTTACGAAAGTGTATGCGTATAATTTATTATCGAGAGTGTGATAGATTGAAACCGGTTTTTAAAAACTTTCCTTTTGTTCGACTCAATATTGTCTTGGAACAATATTGTTTTATTTTTTGACGACAATCTGGTTGTCTGAATACGAGTCGTACTAATACGAGTAAATACTGTTTAAAAATTTTAGAAAATGATAATCTCTATGTGATACGAATAATATTTATTCTGATAATAATAACAATACATGGTAATTGTATGGTAGCCTTCATGATTTCTAGTCCTGAATTTAAGCACTTCATTGGATTAAATAAAAATTAACACATAAATTATACAACAATATTTCGATAAATTTATGTATTTATATATTTAAATAAATGTTACAAAAATTTGATTGAAATTATCTAATATATAATTTTCTAACTTCCTATTTTTTGAAATTTTACGACACCCGGATCCCACCTTTACCTCCATAAATTTCACATCTGAATTCAGTTATATAATTCAAAGACGAATGTCCACGTTAATTATGTTACGATCATTTTCACCCCTCGCAGAAATTCCACCAA
Source organism: Frieseomelitta varia (assembly GCF_011392965.1). Taxonomy (NCBI): domain Eukaryota; kingdom Metazoa; phylum Arthropoda; class Insecta; order Hymenoptera; family Apidae; genus Frieseomelitta; species Frieseomelitta varia. Next base: position 302,334 of record NW_025110187.1, on the reverse strand, counting down.
AATTAGCGATAACGATGAAGTGCTTTAAAATAATCAAGACCGTGTTCCACGTTGCAGGATTACTTCTCTATAAGCGGAAAGTTCGTCGGTTAACGAGTCTTCATGAAAGTCCAATGTCTGACCTTATACCGCCCCTACTACTAACTGTGCATCGTCCGCCAGGAACACCAAAGTTCCACTGAAATCGTTGCGCCGTATCCGTTCTTTATTTGCTTTCGTTCGTTTCGTTCTAATTAACGTTCTCCCGTCGGCGGGCTTCTTCAACACGAGTAAATAAACGCTCGCTGTTTTCCACGCGTTGTTAGACCGAGCACGAGCAAAGAAATCGCATTCTGTCTGTGTGCATTGCATTACTCTGTTCACGGCGTTCGATCGAGAGCGGTTATTTTCCACGTCTTCTCTCCACGGATTCTCGCAATGAACGGGTATCAAGCACCTGCGAAGCTCTCGAACTGACCCACATTGCGCCACAAATATATCAAAAGAACGACGAGCGAGAAAAATAGATCTGCGAAGCTCTTTTTTTTTCTTCACCAAAGTGGAACGTGATTTGACATTCGTGAGTAGCACGAATCCGATTGTTTCTCAACTTCGACTGTTCCAAGTAGTATTCGTCGGGTTGTAGACGACTCGGTTGCGAATTTTAGTGCATATTCATGTGCCCGAGTGTATTTTGAACGAACTTAAGAAAATAGAGCCTCGAGCACTATTTGTGTGTATTTTAGAAATTTCACGGGTTTTTCCTATACTGTGTGATTTGTAAATACATAAAAGTATCGTAGTCTACAGATGACTGTAGTAATTTGTATTGACGCTTGAATTTGAGTAATAAGATTAAAATTCGAAAATTAATTCCGAAATTAATAAATTAAAATTTTTTATTAAATTAAATAGATAAATTAATTAAATAAAATGAATAAATTAAAATTTATTTTAAAATTCTGATTTTAAGTAACGTATAATTTATGGCTTTTATGGCTTCAATGTTGTGAAATACCTATAGACGTATATTCAAAATTTTATTATACAGAGTGTTTTTGATTTCGCGGTGAAATCAGAAAATAAATTAAAAGGAAGGGTAAAATTTTTCATTCAAGGCTCCATTTTTGAGACGATCAAACTTAAAAATTGATCAACTATAGCTAAACCTAGCTTATTCCGGACTGATCAGGAATAAATAATGAACAACAGATTGTTCTACCTGCGAAAATAGATCAAAAGTGTAAAATGCAATTTTTTAAAGATTCAGTATATTTAAGCAAATATCAAATATGGTTACTCAATCCAGAATTAATAAATTTATATTAATAATTAATTACTTAATAAATTTAATAAACGAATGAAGAAATTACTTAACAAATTTTCAAAGCTGATTTTCTCGAACAGCGAGGTGTCAAACGAACAAACTTTATTCTTTCTTTTCCGCTCATTTACGCACGTAGAATTCTCAATGGATTGTCCACAGTTTTAACGATAGCCCTGAAGAACTAAATTCTCATTCTTATCCAGTATATCTCGTAACAGCAAATTACCACCGAGTTAAATCTACCTCCGGTTAAATTCTCCTCGATTCATTCTAGTCGAGACTCCATATTGCACGCGAGCAGCCACGATTACTCCTTCGCCGAGAGAATCGCGTCGATATTATTTCTCGCGGTCTATTTTCTACACACGGTTGACACGGATTTCTCAGGTTGCTCACCGGAGGTAACACGACTTTTCATCAGATCCTCCCCTAACCTTTCTTCCGAAGTGAATACGTAGTACCTCTGCGAGCCTTGCCCTCTCCTTTTCTTAAGTTGACCTGTATCGTATTTCCAGGAAGGTGTACTCACCCTTTTCGTCCTCGAAATAACGTATTTTATTATTTCCTCTTGTATCAGACACAAGCCTACACAATTTCGCTGGAGAAAAATTTCGGTTCGTCGTATTTGATAGCAGACGTAATTATTGGCAGGTTAATTATTTAGTTTTTGAACTTCTCAGCTAAAAAATAACGATTAATTTGATGGAACTTTTATCGGGAAATTTTACATAAGGACATAAACTTTATTTCCTTTGTTTTATTTGTTGTTTTTGGTTTCTTGTCTGCATTATTTATCCCATATCTTATGTATTTTTTTTCTATATACTTCGTTAATAAACATTACATTAATCTCACTTCAAATCGTAAAACTGCTATTTCGACGGTTCTGAATTGATTCTTTTTTTCAAATACGCAGCGTATGGGAAAGTAAAGATATTTTTATTCTTGAAAATTATAGAACTTCAAACACTTCTAAAAACATTGAGAAATTTTCCTCGTGGCCAGATATATCATGGTCTTGAAACTTCGCCTTTACGATTGAAAACGCCTTGAAACTTGTTGTATGACTTTTTTTCGCCATTTTATTGAACTTTGAATATTGGGGTTAGATGATAAGAGGATTTCTTGAATTGTGGTATAACTTTAATATTCAAAGATCAATAAAATGGGGAAAAAGTACAGCAAGTTTTAAATGATTGTTGTAAACTTTAATCTTCATCCATAGATGTATTGATAAAATTGTTTTACATTATTCGTGTTAAAATTATCAAATTAAATGATAAAAAAATTTAATCATATCATAATTATCATCGATAATCATTTTTATTATTGGCAATTTGAAGAAGATTCCCCCTACTTTACAGGTATAAATTGTTAAAAATGTTCTGATCCAACAAACATTATTTTAACAATCAATAATATTTAATATTTCCAGTGTTTGCATGTGATAATCCTTTATTAATTTTTTTGACAAGTATCATTCTTAAAAATTTTTTAACAAACGTGTTTTATGACTCTGATAATCGTTTATTAATTTCTTTGGCAAATATAATCTTTTAAAAAAATATTTTTCTCTTTCTAAAAATTTTTCTCTTACATACTGACATAACGTATTTTATATAATTTTAGTAATTTTATGTAATTTTTATGAATTTCTATCGTCCCGGAGAGCTCGAAGCTTGTAACATTATCGACAAGGTAAATTCAGGGCCATATTCATCCTCCCATTCGCCCTTTAAAAAACAACGAGGCCTCGTCGTTCGGGATCTTTCGTTCTTTTTGTTCGATCTTTCGGTACACACCGTTGGGACAAGTTAGATAGAATCGATATGTAAAGCTGAAGCACCATGGCATCAGCGTGAAATGTCGGCGCATAAATCCTCGAATGGGATTGCTTCTCCATTATTGTCTTCCTTTATATTTCCCCCTTTCGCAGGAAGCCATCGTTGATGATATACGGATCGACGATTTTTTTTCTTTTTTTTCGTTTTTTCTTTCTTTTTTTTTTTTTTTTCTCTCTTACGAATTTGTAGGTACATACGATGCTCACAGTGGCTCTATTATCTCTGTGTTTCTATAGACACTCGTCGCGATAAGGATCCTTAAGAGGTTTTTTTCTCTCGTGATGCTTTATTAAGATCGATACGATACGTGCGGAGTTTTTTTTTCGAAACACGCGTGGAATATTAACGAGTTTTATCTTGTTCGCTGAAAACGGAAATAAATAGCTCCAGTAAACTAACGAATCGATTACGTATTTTTATGCATCCACGGGAAATCTTATAGCGCGAAATTGCGCAGAATGTAGGTAATATGAAAAGATAAGTAAAAATAGATAAAGAAATGAAAAATCAAAGAATAAATAAAAACAGATGAAATACAAAATATGGAATTTCCTGCAATATTTAATATATAAAATAATTTCTTAATTGTATTCTCGGAAATATGGATTTGCATAAAAATCTAGCTTACGAATAAACATTAGAACATTATTTATTTAAACACATCGAGGTTCATTATTTTCCTCAATATCCTACCCCAATTAATTTGAATAACCAATTTATTTCGATAATAATTTGGTACTAAAATGGATAGTTAGACAAGGATAACAAAAGTTGGTCAACAATAATTATATTGGCATATTTAAAGCTTAATATTAATTAGTCATACAAACGAAACACGGATAAACAAGTTCAACTGTATTATGATTTAAGAATGTTTCACAATGATCCAATTCAAAAAATGCGATTTTCGAATTGTCTCTACAAGAACATGATTGCAGAGATACATCTAGATCGATTATGAAAATCTCATTCGTTTATTTTCGTAATTTATTTGATAAAGAGCAGTTGGTACGTTCAAGTTGCATCGTTTCTCGTTCGCAAATGTAATGAATGAAACAATATTCGATTTTACTCAAGTATGTCGCTTTTGTATCACGTATGTGATACTGAAAAATGGGAACAGGTACAAATTACGAAATGATTGTCGAACATAAATTTACGTTGATGGTGATTCATGGTTTCAGCGAGTCGCGTGATATCCAAACATTTAAAACGACAAATAGAAATGGCTGCGCATCCGGTTTTCGTATTTTTCACTGTGCAAATGCTCATAAATTTCCAAATCGTAGCAGTTTCTTGGCGCACTGTCGAATGACACAAAACGAATTTCACTGTGCACTCTTCCATCTCGATTACGGTCGACGATATTCTTCTCTGTTGCATTTGAATTTTTATTTCCACCGAAGAAATCTTATTGTTCGCGAGGAACAGAATGTTGTATAATGTAACCATAAATTTGTTAACTTCATACTTTGGTAGTAACTGAAAGTAGTGATTCTTAATCAACACTATTAGAGCGTGAAAATGATCAATTTTTTATAATAACCTCACAGAATAAAAAAAGGGATTAGTAAATTTTCAAACCCAATTTTCAAACTAAGTCGAAGTAAGAAACTTTCCTATACTTTTTCCTTAGCTTTTTACGAAAAATCATCTCGTGCCTATTTGCACTTCACTTTCAATCATACTCTGTATTGAACTATACCATATGGACTGCGTATTTTTATATAATTTCATATTGTTACGAACAGAATTAAAGAAACGGAGCCTAAGCAGAAATTTGTTTTCATTATTGAATTTTGCAACGAGAACTCTGTCTTCGATATTTTACATATTTTTGCGTGTTGTGTGCATTCTCTGCATTTCTAAATTCCTCCAATAAATGCATAAAAATCCAGCAGTCTAATTCTAGTTCCAATATTAAACATTACCGATTTTTCCAGTAATTCATCGACAAAAGTTACAAAAATATTCGTTAGTAGACGAAGCAGAATCGTTCGTTCGAGACGTCTCGGTCAAAGCGAGAGGCAATTCTTGGTAGATCTTACAAAGTCCCCAAAACGGTTAAAGATTCTCGTTGAAAGGAGCCCTTGAACTTTGGTCGAGCATGATCGAGGCACGGATTAAGAGATCGTAGAACGAACGTTGAGAAATTTCGAGCTGTTTATCGATCGTGGCTTGCCTAGAACACGCATCCACGAACCGCGTCCCACTTTCTCTCGGCAACTTTTTTAATGATTTTTCTGCTTTCTTGTTCTCTTATGCGCGTTCGGGTCTCAAAAGTGGCTCCGCAGAACGCAACTTTTCAACTAGAAAGTTTGATATTACGGGACTTCTCCGTACAGATTCAACATATCCCTTTGTCTGTCTTTCCTCTTTTTTCCCTCTGTTTCCTACTTTTTTTCAGGGATACTAACTAGGGACGGGACCGAGTTCAATATGAACTCACAAATCCGAGTCAAGTTCCGACATCTAAGTTCCGTTCCACGGATTTTGAACATTGTTCAGATCAAAAGTAAAATTGTGTTTCAATGAGCACACAATTTGTATTCATTTTATGCAAGTTAAGTTCGATGCATGCAGTCTATCGTAGCTGAATGTACAAGTTTCAATGAACATATCCATTACATCAAGAATTACAAATCAAGTTCGATATTTAAGTTTCGTTTCATGGATCTCGAAGAAGACTGAAAAGTGGAAACGAATGTACAATGTATTCATTTTACACGAATCAAGTATCAGTGTATATATGTATTTCAGTGTATGTCGCATATTCGATCTTCGAATAATACTCGAAAAGTGAAAATGTGTAAAATGAGCCCATTGTTCAATGGAGTCATTTCACAAGTCAAACAGAAACACGTTTCGTTCGGTGAAAAGTTTTTGAAAAGTGTTTGAAAAAAACTGAAAGCTGTATATATTATCAATTTTTTTTCTTATATTGTCTCTTCATTGTGTCAACATTAAATATCAAACTAATCTCTAATATTACTATTATTATTATTCTATATTTTCATTGTATTCATTATATTTGTACTTCTTCAAATGATTTTATTATTATTATTATTATTATTGTCATGAATATCTTCATTATTATCTGTACTATGTACACGTAGAGATGCCCATGCTTATAGAAAGTCACATCTTTAAAAAAAAAAAAAGGTTCAGACGTATTTGTGATGACTCAATCCTATCTCTATTGTCAGCTCATGTGCGAAAGCAGGCAAGCTAAGAAGTAAGCGAATTTCGTTCGTTCGCGTGCTCCGACCTTTGCGAATGTTCGTATTGCTTGACGAAGTTTAAGGTCAGGTTAACACGAAAATGTTCCAACGATTCTCGGAGGGACAACGAGTTGTATATAGCGGAGGGAAAAAAAAAAAAAAAAAAATGGCGAAATCCCATCGAGCGACTGTTGGCTGACTGTTTTAATTCGCATGGAAATTCGTTCGATCGATTCGACGAGTGGTGACCGGTCGACCGAAACGAAATAAATTGCTTCTTTCTCTCTTTTTTTAGTAGTATCCAGGTAGCTGATATGAAGGTATCATACAATCATGATTCATCAGATCGAGGCGATACGTTGAAAGATATTCGAGTGATTGAATGAAACTTTTAAGTGATACATTATAATTGACATATTTCATTGACACTTCAGAGAAATTTGGTTATTGCAATTACATTAATATAGAGTGAAACAAATGGAAAATTACAATAAAAAGTATTTATGTATCTCACGGACAATTATTTAGCATATTAATATTATAAAACCTGGCTTTTAATATGTATTAAAATATTCTACGTATGAAACATTATAAATTAACATTATAATTAAAATACGATTAGTTTTGATAAAAGTACCTAAAAGTATAAGTTTTAACTGTTAAAAAAAAGAAAATCTGAAGTTCATCGCATTGGTGGATTTGGTTGTTTTAGTGTAAATAAATATAAAACTGTGTCTGAATTATTCCGCGTTTGATGACGATACGAATGCCTAATTTGGATTTTGCTGAGTATTATTCGAAGAATTTTATTAATATTAGTTGAAAAAAATCGTATTTTACTTTTATGTTGAAAGTGAACGAATAACTGAGATATCAAGCGAATCGGTGTTACGATGTCAATGGAATTTTTCATTGCCATCGCGTCCCGCAAGAAGATTGAACAGGGGACGAAGACAAAAGGGATTTCTTTCCTCGATATAACTGTGGAAAGTAAATTGAGTTTTCTGCTTCTACCGGGAAGAAGGAAGTTCCGTGTTCGAAACCAGTGGTTTGGTACTTCGAACACTTATATCAGTATGAAAAAAGTATCATTAGAATTATTCTTAATTTAATTAAAAATATCTATCACAAATATTGAGAAATTACTGTTTACTAACATTTAGAATTATTAATGAAATTTTTTTATTCGTTTTATTTTCTATATTTATGGTAACTTTGTTGTTAGACAATTCGAATATCTATCTTCAATTACAAAAGTTTGATAATATTATTATAGATGAAATGACAAAATTTTGTACAAATATAAACATTTGAACTTCAAAGTTTATAATTTTCTTGAAAATAATATCAATCAAATTTGAAAAAAGAATGTTATATTTATTACAATTTAAACCTTTAATCGATCGTTCTAATTTTCTAGAGTAGAAATTTTTCATACAAATAGCTAGTCTTCTTCTCCTTCATTGTAGCTTTGTTGAAAACTTGCACTAGTACCCCAAACTTTTACTTTGCACCTGCAAGTTTCAAGTTTTATAAAAAATGTACTCGAACCAGATATTCTTTTATAGATGTTCTTAACTCTAACTCGTTACAAAGTATCACGCTGTGAATTTCAATTTTCACAGCGTTTGAGAAGGCGTTTAATTCGCCAGTTCGTGAGATCGGTCATTTCAGATTGCAAGAACTGCTAGAGTGGAGCTGCGAATTTCGTTGATTATCAAATCGGTGGAAACAGTACGTCTACGGTTGTGCAGACGCGCCGAGACAGCTCTCGGATACGCGGCTATCCACGTTGAAATCTGGATGCACTCGAAGCTGTCGAGCTCAGATAGCCGAGGGCGCGTCTCGATAATTCGTTCTGTATCAGACCGCTGATACAAACGACAGGATTTAATCTGTTACACCGGTTCGACATCGTCGAATCGATGTCTGCCTGGATTTTAGATTCCCACGACGCGATAACGCTATTGATCGCCCACGAGATATTCGTCATCGCGCGACGAATTTGACGGCCGACAATGAGAACCTTGCCCGATACGACCGTGAATTTGTCACGTTCATGCTGTGCCACGTATTATGTGTCGCGAGTTATTCCTGTAGATAACGGCACAACATATCAGAAATTAATTCGAGATTTTAATTTGTACGCACGGTCGTTCGTAAACGTGTTCGAACGATTGTAGGAATATAAAATATTTCGACATTCTGTCGATAATAAAATATAAAATATTTGTATAGAATAATTTCGACATTTCGTTAACACATTGTTGACTCGCGTTTTCGCAGAAAATTTTGCTCAATTACGTCGGTCAAGTTTGAACCGATCTAAAAATAAATAATTGTCTAAATTGAGTAATTTAATAATTATTTACATTTTACATCATTATCTTAATATTATGTTATATATAATAAGATACATTCTTAATTATATAATCGATAATTTAATAAAAATTGCAAGAAATAGCGTGTAAGAGTATTTAAAGTACGTGCAAAAGTACTTTAAATAACCAGAATTCAGTGCATCAGTAAACCACGATATTCAGTAAGACAATTTTTAACACCTAGTATATTAAATACATAATGTCTTCATTTAAAAAATTAAAGGTAATTTTGTCAAGTTGGAAGTGACTCCTTCTTTCAAATATTACTCAAACTATCACCGGTTAGATCTGTTCCGGCACGTTTTCCACGATCCATTCCAATCAAGATTCTTTATTGCACGCGATCGAGCTCGATTGCTCCTCTTTCTCGCCGAGAATCGCGTCGATATTATATCTTGTGGTCTATTTTCGATACACATTGACACAGATTTCTCAGAGTGTACGCTGGAAGCACCTGCACGTGTGTATTCAATTAGAAGCATTGCTTCCTTCGAGAATCTCGTTTAAGAGGTAAATCACCTTGAACAGTTTAAAAATAGAGAAAGTTTGCGACTCATAGATAATTATAAAATAAAAAGTTCTAATTCTTTGTGGAGTATATAGATGTTCAGCTTTATATTTCAATTTTTTTCTTTTTTTTCAAGTGAAAGTGTTAGAGACAATTCATTAGTTTCAATAATTTTCCATTGAAATCTATAAAAGTTGATTTATAAATGTAAATGCAGTGTAGATTTTGTTGATTTTTAAAAATATTTATCACAGAAACGGTAGCAATTAGAAGTGAAAAAATTTGCAAAGGCTTTAAATAATTGTAAATAATTAAATAATTGAGATATCAAGATGTATGCTACATCTCAGATAAAGTACATTTGTAAATCAACAAGAATATTTTACATCTAGATAACTACTAGATAGCTATTTTATAATATTTTTACTTAAAAGAAAATTAAATCAAGCAACTAAAAGTCATACTGAAATTTCTTACCTGGTAATCAAAAGGAAACTCGACAATTTCATCTATTTTTCAATAACATAGAGTGATCCCATCCCATTAAAGGATTTCACCCTTAGGTTTAATTAAACAGAATAAGCTATGAAGTATCAAACGACGTAAGTTTAAAGAGGATATCCTTCTATTCTATGTATCATTAATCAAAGTTCAAGAAATCCTGCTTAAAGTTGTTACACGATCCAATGCTTGTAAGTTACAAGTTGCAATTATAAGAAATTATAAAAGATTGTACAATTATAGAAAATTATAGAAAATTGTACGGCTGTAGAAGTTCAAAAAATTCTACACGATCAAATACTTGCAACTATAGAAAATTTTGTAACTATAGAAAATTGTACAACTATAGAAAACTATATTGTGCAGTTATAAACATGCATAAATTCTTCACACCTCCAAAGTGTTACACGACGAAATACTTGCAACTAAAGAAAATTCTACAACTATCGAAAATTACAGGGAATTGCACAACTATAGAGAATTATAGGAAATTCTAGTATTGCAGAAATGCAACAAATTCTCCAAATCTCAAAGTGTTGCACGACCAAGTAACTGCAGGATTTTCGAAAGTTCTCCCTCGCAGACGTTTCGCGAATCATCTGAGGAATTCGAGGTAGCTGCAGGCGTATCGTTATCAAAGAAGAACTAAGGGGTTCTACGACACGGTTCAGTGTCAAACGACAAGATTGCTTTTGACGCGTGGAACACGTTAGATCGGGAAAGAAACGAGGCTCGACATGAAAAAGGCAGATTGAAATGTAACAGGCAGTAGATCGACGCGAAAAGACAGCTTCCAGCTACTCTGAAATTGTAGCTACGTATACACACGTATGTAAATAACTACGTAAGCATTTTCTTTCTTTTTTTTTTTTTTTTATCGATGTTACACCATGCTTCTCTCAATGCGTTCTTCTTTTTCCATTCTATAAATATCGATCACTTCCGCGCGACTCGCTTTCAAACTGTTTTGAATAATTGAAGCCATTCTCGCCTCGGTAAGTTGCAGAACTCTCGGCTTAGTTCTGCCGTATTGTTACCAATGCAGAGTCGCTTATTTTCGCATGACCAAACGTACGATTTCACGTCTTTAATTGAAAGAACGAGACGAAGAACAGCGAAAAGTTCAAAAGTTTAGTCATTTTCAAGTAACATTAATCCTCGCTCGTAATATAACAACATGTATAATATAATATATTTATATTTTTGTATATAATTATTATTATTATTAGATGTGGAAATTTTGTTGTGATACGTCGCATTTATAATTTGAGAATACGTGTACACAACACAAAAAGGTGTTCTAGACAAGTAACATCTGATTTATACTGCCTTTTCCTTATTTATTAGTCGCTTACTTACTATTTACTGAATTTGGCTTGAATCAATTTTTATTAAGTATGACATTTTATAATAATTTTTATTTCGTTTAGAGTATGTCAATGAACAGTATTTATTACATCAACGTCATCGACAGTAGCAGATGTATTATTTCGTTCAATGTTCCGATTGAAATGATTTTTTTCAATTCTAAAAAAACTCGCGAACTAAAATTTCAGCTAAAGAGACACGAATAGTTATTAGAACTAAAGTTTTATTCCTAAAACGCGGTTATTGTTTTTCAATCGTCGATCGAAATAAATTCTAATGTTAATTAAACGTTAACAGAGACTCATAAGAGAAAGTGCAATAAAACGAGTGTTTGGCGCCTCGAGAGTTAACATCGAAGCAGAAGCTTCTGAGTTGTAGAGTTTAAATAGAGTGAGAAACAATCTGCTTGTTTAAACCAATTATGGAAAACTCTATGAAATATTTCCCCTTTCGATTTCAGCAACAGCTGGAAGTTCATTATCATTCCTACATTCATCAGCGATTCATTTCGTTATTTCATCGCGCGGATATGCCGCGTTAATTAAATTAACCCGCTTCGCTGTTTCTTGCGTTTCTACGCAGATACACATATAGATATACATTACGTTTTTTGCGCAGCTAGATAAATAATTATTAATTAACCGAGAAACAGAGAGAGAGATAATGCGCAGGAGTTTTTTTTGCGACGACGTTCTAATTTTCGCGTTTTTACAAAGAACAAAGGGGGGAACAAAGGGAAGACAAAAATATATTTGCACGCGAGAGTAACGTGATTTGTGTTAAATAGGGATCTTGCAGTTTCTAGCGACGTCCCATTCGTTTAATCACGTTGAAGCTGCGCTACTCCCTCAAGCCATCAGAAGCAAACAACGTCAAAGGCTTCTTCTATTATCTCGATATCTCTTAGAGGAAATTATCTCGCGCTCGATTCAAGAAAGACGAGCCCGGCTTGGTAAATAACGCGGCGTGATCTAGTTTAATTCCATTCTCTTTTAATTTTATATTCATTTCGTACTATGTATTTACAGTTGGCCAGAAAAGCACTCGGACGCTTAGTAGAGAAGAACTTTTATATACAGTATATTCTCGTTAAGAATACTACCAGTGCTGCAATGAAACACACAACGATTACATTGGTGAAATTTTAAATCAGTTTTTCTTTAGAATTTCTATAATTTCTACGAATTTAAATATAATAATAAATAGAACTTCTTCTCTGAAAAAATTATACACTTTCATTTATAAATCATTCATAGGTTATATTTATAGACATAATTAGCATTGGTTCACATGGTTCATATAAGATCAGGGACGAAAATTAAATTAAAAATTCTTATTTGAATGAACATTTATGAACGTGTGTGTACTGCGAATGAAATGATATATTTTTCACAAAAAATTGGTTGTAACCCTTTTGTTATTCTTAGAAAGGTTCGATTATTTTTAAGAGAAGTCTTGCATATTAATTTTTGACAAAAAGACGAAAACACTAAATTTTATTAACATCGGAACTGTCAAAGTGGTCAAAATGACCAATTTACCATTTTTATTAGAAACGTTATAGATACAAGACAGTGTAATTTTTAGAGATTTAAATGTTTCGTAATGCATAAATAAAAGTTTAGAAGGAAGATACATATACCCTGGGAACAGAAAAATAGTACAGTTCGTATTTTCTTATATTATGTATCGTGGAGAGAGAATACGTAGATCTTGACATCAGAGTTCTTGGAATATTCATGTTGACTGTGAGAAGCGAAATTTCCGAGAAGCAATTGCCCAATGAGACACGAAACCGAAAATGTAAATATTCGGCTAATAGCCTCGAGGCAGAGAGGTTTGAACAAGTTGAATATTTACGCTGCTCAGTCGTACAGGAGCTATCGAAAGCGTAACATGTGAAATACGGTCATACAGTTTAATTGCTTATTAACGTTTGTGAAAATGGGTCGCGAGAAAGAATGAAATTCAGCTGAAACACGCATGACATTAAAATTAAACGGAGAACATCATTCTGTGACAAAATTATCCAAAGCAGCTAACAGAAGCCGTAAGGTGAATTTACTAAAAGATCCCGATAATTATGGGCAATCGCGATCCAAACGTGCTCAGATGACGTGTCGCGTCAAATTCAAGCTCGATTGCGAGACAGATTGCAGAAAAAGCTGGTTTCGGAAAATATTCGAAAAGTTTCGACAAATATTCGAAATGTTCGGCGTCTATTAAGGAATCTGAACATCTGAAGCGACGAAAATTGCAACAAGTTGAAGCAAGAGACTAAGCTGTACCGTTTGCAATTTGCAATATGTTTATATGAATACGAAATGGCGAATAGTCGCATTTACCGATGAAAAGAGCTTCAATTAGACGAACCTGATGGTATCTACTACTACTATTATCGTGATTTACGAAAGGAGCAGCAACTTCGGAGTCGTCGATCCACGGGAGATGGCGGTATAATGATTTGAGCAGGTATGATGGAAATAAAATTTATGTGCGGAAAAATGAAATAGTAAACAGTATATTGAAATGATTGACGAACAAATTAACACGTATGCGACACGAATTGCCGGAAATAAGTATATTTGACAACGCACCGCGAGAGCAGTGAAATAATACTTTGTAAACAAAAACCTATGGTGTTTTGGAATGTCCAGCCAAGTTTTCGGAAAATTGTTAAGGGAATTTTGTGAGTATCAGAATAAAAGACAATTCGCAAATATTAATGAATTATAATAATGAAGAACTGAGCCAGAAAGTCATTTGAAAAACTATATAAATAACTATATTAATTTTCGGAGAATGGCTGTCGTTATTAAATGCAAAGGTCAATACTAAGTATCAAACTCGTTTCTTTTGTTTTTGTCCGTTCTTTTTCAGGAAATGTAATTTGTTCGTCAATCATTTCAATCCGCTAATATTACCATGTTCCTATTTCTTTTTTTCATAACGCAAAATGTATTGAAGAAGGTTTAATTCTTGTTACTTGTGCACGTCGATGAAAGCAATACAGAGAAATACATGTAAGAATGATTTTGTATCACTTATTCAATATAGAAAGAAATTCAATAATTCTCAGTATGTGTTATCTTTTTGTTCTGTAATAAAACTTACATAAGTAGAAGCTTACACGTATCTATTGCGACGCAAAATCTTTCTGTTTCGTTTATTTTAATGTTGCTGACGGATGAACTTCTTATATTTTAATCGCCGGTAGTTCTAGTGCTAATGATGCCTCGGAGATGGGGCAAACGTTTAACATCCTCTCGAGTTTTCAAGTCCCCGCGATAAGATTGCATCGAGCGTTAAGGCATCTTTAATACAAGACGCGAGTTTCCATTAGATTCGTGGTTTTCATTGAATTAGTTCGGAACCTAAACTTGCGAGAGCGACTGGTCGCATCTCCCGGCGAATTCATACTTTATAGAACTAAGTTGGTCAAGTCTGGTGTGTTTCTGAGTGGAGAGAGAGCCTATCATTTAAGTGGACAACCAGCTTGGTGAGGTTGAAATCGATAACGCAATTTTCTTGCCAAAAAGAAACAGGGGGGGAAAAAAGAGATTTCGACAATAAGGGAGAGCAATTTTATTCCATTTACAAATCGTGGCAAACGCATTTCAATATTGATTCTATTTAGACGGAGCTGATTTCCGGCGAAGGCTATCGACCACGTGATAAATGATCGTTTCGCGTTGAAAAGTGATAAAACGAAGCGAACGTTGATGTAATTGTGAATTTATCGTTCGTTGTACGGGATTTATTAGGGGCCAGTCGTCGAAAGATTTCGACGTAAATACGTGTGTTTATTTATCGTCCGGTGATTAACGTTGTTTGTCTCGATGAATAAATAAATAAGGTAAACAAAGTATTGCGAATTAATGTTTGCCAATTCACGACGGGAGATTTCAATGATTGTCTCTACAATTTTCAGAGATAATGTTTAATGTATGTTTAATGCACACTCGGAGTCATTTCTCCGTTGACAAGAATATTTTATTAGTTATTATAATTATTACTCGATTATGTGTAGTGACACAGTTACAACCAGATTGCGAATTTTTTTATACTTCTAGGAAATTTAAAAATGCAAAATCAAAGAGAACGAGATGTATAAAATATCGAGGATGCTTTCTAAAGTAATAATACTTACTTAAAACAATCTTCTGCCAAGATTCTATTTTCTAAACGCGTTCTCAAAGCTATGGATTTGGAAAAAATCGGATAACATACGACTCTCTATTTGGTACGGGAACTATTAAGAACCATTAAGAACTTTGAGTTGATAAGAGTCGCGAATTTTTACAACTTTGGTACGGTCATTGGTTGAAGTATAAGTGCGTCGGTATCCAAATCCGCGAAATGTGTTTGATAATAAATAGATGTTTAATGGAAAGGAGCCGGTGCCAAATCGATTTCCTAGCCGGAATAGAAACGGAATAACTCAGTCTTAAAAGAAAACGGTATGTACGCGCATTTCCTACATGAAAACAGACAAGCTTCGACTAACGCTACAAACGTTCCAGTTATACAACTTTTCTCGTACATCAAATGTTATTTTTTAACAAAAATTCGCTTCAATTTTCGTTTTATGTACGCATTCACTTGCTTCACTTTATGTTCGCGAATCGAAGAAACTTTTCTCGTGGTTATAGAAATCTGGGATATAATATCAAGTATAGTATGGTAAGTTTGCAAAATTTACTCTTCTCAGGAGAGATATTTCAGGTTGTTAAAGTTGAAATAAAGGTGAATGACTTTAAATATTCAATTAAAGGAAATAATTTAATCTCAATTTCATCTAAGGAAACGAAAATATAAATAACACAAGAATAATGTTATTATTATATATCTCTTGTCTCTCATGTACCAAATTTTATAAAATTAGTCATTAAAGAAACGCATCAGTTGGTGAGTGAAAAAATGTAGGGTCCTATTTTAAAATGTATTAATAACTGTGAAATCTAAAAAGATATTGTGAAAAAATTTTTTCCACGAAATTTTTTATGTGAACCCTCTGGAATAGTATAATCTTGTTTTAAAAAAAACTTTTCATACAACAGCTCTCACTTTTCGCATTAAAAGCTCTTGAAAAGTCTCACTCTAACTTTCTAAATTCTAATATTTTGTGATTTGGCTAATGCGTTTCTAACTTTCTAAATTCTAATATTTCGCAATCTGGATGTTGCCACCTGTGTTAAAAGCAACGGAGAATCACTTTACATTAATTTTTTATCCCGTGAAAAAAACGAGCAATTTTTTCCCTCTAAAAACGCGGAAGATGTAAAGCAGATAAACGTGAGGTTTCCAACTACGTCGATAAGGAGAGAAACGATAATGAAGCGTGTTAGTGTAATCTTGAAGGCGACGCTCTGTTCGGTTGGAAACTCGTGGATCTTCGATTACTCGACGTGGCTATATTATGCACTTAAGAACCATGGCTTAATTAAAGCTCCGCTGTAACGCAGAAACTTACATTGACGATTTCCAATGATCATTGGAAGCTTCTGTATACCTAGCAAATACTCGTCCTATTTCGCTAGATATCTAGCCCAAGTTTAGATCTAATTTTAATATAAATATAAATATAAATCTAACTTTAATATAAATATCTAATTTTAATCTAAATCTCCGTGACATTAATACAAATTATTATTTAATCATTTGCTACGCTATGAATTTCTACAAGAAAGGAAATTTACAATACGAACAATATTTTTTTAATTCCTATACTCCATGAATATTCTCCTGCGATTGACATTGATGCAAATACATCTCTGAATTGCAAAGTATCTCGTGTCACGATAAACTCCACGTGTACGAGGCTGTTTTATTTTTCATCGTTACATTTGCTCTCCCGCTGGCGGTATTTTATTCTCGTTTAATAACCAGTTATTCGCGTTCGGACATTTAGATCGTGGGTTTCGTTGCGTATCGCGATGAAGACGTGCAAGAATGATCTGCCATAAAACGGATGGATTTGTTTGCGCAGATATTGTCATCTGTATTATCCTTTTGTTACGTCGTGCAGCACAATGGGCTTCTAGCAAAACCGTTATGGTGTTATTAAAACGGCGATTAAAGCGTTATTCCGCATTCGAGTAAATAACAAATGCACGCAACGTGCATGCGTAGTGTGTATGATAACAACACAACGATCCGAATAAACTTTTAAGCGTAATGAAAAGGGAAAACCGATTTAACGTTTCTGGACTGTCGATCATTCGCAATTAAAACAGCGGGTACAGAACTGGAAGTGAGACTTTAAAGGGAGCAAACAAATTGAGAAGTTTGTCAAGCGAAATGAAACATTTACGAGTTGTTATTGATTAGATCAAACGTTTTTGCAAGACTGTAATTACAGAGTTTCAAAACTTGGTGTGGTCTGAAACTATACTGACAAACTTCCCTTCATCGCAGGAGAAATACGTGGATCATCGAGATTCTAACTCGATAATGTCAGATTTAAATACCTTGAGCTATTTTTGTGCAACTGATCGAAATCATATAAAATCTATCAATATATTTTATATAATTTACACGCAGTAATAAGTTCGTGCAGGTACCGATTGACGTCAACAACCTCTAAATTTTCAACTTAGAAAAATAATTTGAAAATTGAATGTAACTTCTCTTCCTGTAAGAAGAAAGAAATTAAATTCGTGAACAAATTACGAAATTCATTCGGCATTAATTTGTTGCCCTAAACGATGAGAAATAAATTGCAAATATGCACAGTTAAAATTGAAAACAGAAGAAAGAATTCTCAATTAAATGGTATTTTCCACTCGTAAGAATATGCTACGTAGAGAAAGAGAATCTTTTTCTCTAGAATTGTGGAAATACTTCATCATTGAATAATGTCTTGACAATACATTAGATACTCGCCACTTATGGTGAGAAATAAATTGTAAATTCGCAGTTGTAAAAATTAAAACTGAAGAAGAAGATGAAAAAAAGGAGAAATTTTCAACTGGACGATATGTTTCTCCACATTGAAATTTTTCCGACGGTATTTTACCGCGGAGAAAGAAAATTTTTTTCTTCCAACTTAACGTGCACGCATGCTGTGAGAACACTGTTGGCTCGCGATAAAAAAAACCGGGAGGTAAAATTTTCTCCGGCGAAAATCCAATTAACGCGGAAACTCGTTGACTTCAGCCTGACTCTTTGCATCTTTATTGCGAACATAAAATCAAGCTAAGGAAGAAAAACAAAAAGAAGAAAAAAAAAAAAAGAAATAAACGCAAAAAGAGAAAAGAGAGTGTGAACATAATATGCTCTTTCTTCGACAACGTGTGACAAAAGATCGTGTATTGAATCCTATCAGAAGTATTTCCATTGGCTGAGGATTTTTCTGTGCATGCCAGCCAATATTTGTTTCCTTTATTGCGAGCACCGTTTGTTCCTACGTCCAGCGTCGTCGTGGAAAAGTTTCTTCAGCTGGGTGCCATTAATATGCGCGCAGAGAGTACGAGAAGCAGATACATTATTCTACCGTCCATAAAATATTCGTTCGAATATATAAAACGCACTTTTAAATCTAATTTTAGTCCCTGAACTTGTCTAAGGCAATCGTATGTTTTGATTATGACATCTCATCTGTTTTCAAGCAGAATGCTCGTAATTTTAGGAAATTAACTTAAATAATCATTAAGGAAACGATATGTTTTATGAAGTATATACATACACAAAACTTTTATCTTTGAGAAGTACGAATAGTTCGAATGCCTTGTCATTTTGATTCCGAGTATCATAATATTAGCGGAGTTATTAATCAGGAATGATTAGAATGCAATCTATTTCAAGATAAGTATAAAATTTACATAGTCAATGTAAACAACAAAAATTCTATCCAATTCTGGCAATAGTTTTTGAATGATTAAACTAAAATAAATTTCATACGAACTTCATTTTAGTCAATATCCAATTAAATGAACTCTTGTTGGTTGAACTTATTTGAGTCTAAACTTCTATTATATAAATAAAAAAATCACTAGTAGAAAAGAGAATCAATAGACTCTAATTATGTAAATTATTTGTTTATATGGATTCACAATTAATTTCACATAAATTCACACAATTTCTACTATAGTCATTTATTGAAGATTCAAAGAAGTTAACATTGGAATATATTGAATAAATATAAAGATAAATGTAAAGATAAACTCTCATTCAAAATTTTCGCAACTTCACCGAGCCCTCTTCAAGGATTAACTTTTCAATCGAATTGCACCAACAACTGTTCAAATATTTATAGACAGTGGTAGTAGTGTACATACTTGGAACAAAATGAAGAATTAGAGTCACGGGGAACGTTGAAACGGGAAAAGGCAAGAGGAGAAGAAAAAGACTGAAAAGAAGCGGAAGGGAAAGACAAGAGTAAAAAGAGGAGGAAAAGAGGGAAAAGAGGTTGAAAGCACAGGAAACAGAACAAACATTGGAAAGGAGCGAAGAGCGCAATGGATGCGTTCGCGTTTGCAGGGAAACGGAAAAATCGAGCAAACGAATGGGACAGATAAGATTGCGGAAGCAACGTTAATTTTCAGACGTAGGAAACAAGATATCGTACAGTGTACGGCAACGGGATGCTGGAAAAGTTTTTATTAGCTTTGTTCGTTAAATTATCGGTATACCTCCCAATTACGAGTTTCACCGTGAACGTGAGAATGTTCTATCGACATGGAGATGAGGTTTTTTTTAATAGGAACGCGAGAAACACGTGAGGATTTATACACATGTTGAAGAGAGGAATTGAGAATTAGAGAACACAATTTTTTTAAGTATCTACAAGGCAATTTTTTGCAGAACCATTCTAGACGAGGAGATAAAATTGAAAACTATCCTCTCTTTCGATTTTACGACTGTGAGTGTGTGACTAGCAAACTGCAAGATTTCAAACAAAAATAAATCCTTTCTTGAATAGTTAGCTCGTATGAGAGTATTGTACAGATAATTTGGAATGTTTGAAATAATTAGTTTACTTGTCAGAAGCGCAAAGACGATAATATATCAATCAAACAGATAATATATTGATCAATATTAATATATGTTTAAGGGTGAATGCATTTTTACTTTGTCATACGTTCTTCATTCAGTATCAAAGTTTCAGATTTTTGACGGTCTCAAGCATTCAAAGGGTTAATTAAAATCCTTAATAATAAGGCAACAGATGGGTAGACTATAACTAGAAGGTTAATAGTTAGAAATTACGAGCGGTTTGGTAAAGAATATATTACACCTATATGTATATATGTGTAACAACTCATAAAAATACGTGAACATAACAAAGTTGCAAAATAATTGGCCAGCGCAACGCTACCGCGCGGTATTATTATACATTTTGCAATTTAACAAACGACCTTGTGTAGAACCTTCGAACTTATTACGCGTAACGTATACGTACCGTCCGTGAATGTTTGATCACTTGGTTGAAACGCTTTCATACATAGTAATTGATATTAAATATTATTTGTATGGTATCGATTAAAATATTCATGCGAACGTGCACGTGAATATACACAGCGACGGAAATTACATTGACAAGTTCTAGTTTAAAATATAACGCAGATGCGGTGGTATACGGCTAGTGAACATACTCGCGGCAGTACGACGGCTGACCATAACTAGACTGTAACTACTGAATCCACGAGCGGCTCAAGGAAATGCATAATTCACCGCGTAATCGTTCTCGCGAAACGCTTACGATTTTGTTGAACAGCAATTCGAGCGTGTCCTCGGCACTTGCCACTGCTAATGTTGACCTCGTTGTTGCAATCATTCGAGCATCTCGTGTGTGTGTGTGTTCGTGTGTGTGTGTTCGTGTGTGTGTGTTCGTGATGGCCGATCGCACGACGTGACAATGTTTCTCGGTACGCTGCGCGTTAAATTAACGAAAAGCAATTCACTCTGCGATTATTCGACCATTTGCATTTGCGACGCGCGTTACGCGTTTGATTTTATTCTTCGATAACGATCATGGTATCGGTGGGTAATATTGTTAGGCACAAGGGAGAGTGAGTTAATGTTAGTGAATGTCATTGTATTGTAGTATCATGTTTGTGAAAGCATTATATAGGATGTATTATATTAATTGCACATTTTGTCAATGTGTTTTTTTAAAGTTTCATAATTTTTGTGAAGGTATATGGAATATTATAGGATTATATTGTTGTAGTGTCGAAATTATGTATTATATTACAAAGTTTGTAAAAATATTCAATGGACTTTGTAAAGGTTGTATAATGTTTGTACAGAGTATTTTAGTATTATATTATCATCATATTACAAAATTTGTAAAAGTATCGTATAGGATGTCTTACATTTTGTCAGTATATCTTCCAGATAAAAGGGCTGAAATGTGTGAAAAAAAATGTTCGCACATGCTTCATTAACAAGTTATATGAAAAATATGAAACTCGTGTGTCCACGATATTAAGTCCACAATATTCCAAAATTGATGTAATTTTAACTAACAAATTAATCAAGATCCGAAATCATTCTTCTTCTCTTTTAAGTATTTAAAATTTCGCAGACATGAAATTTCCTAGACTTCAATGATCGATTGTAATTAGAGTGCAAAATAACTTTCAGTCCCATTCATTATACGTATATATATATACTTACCAAGAGAAAATTTCTTTCCTTCTACGTGGATTTAAATTCCACAAAAAAAAAAAAAGAAAAAAAAATAGCGGATCGCATAAAATTTCGCAACTATGTCTGCTAGTTCCGCAGCCAGCGTCCATTTGGCAACGAAATTCTCTTTCCTGGAAAGATCCAGCGACGTTAAACTCCGAAGTATCAGCGTGGCTGCTAACACGCGCGTAAAAATTTATAAAACCGCTGGTTCTTGAGTGAGAACGAAACCTCGTTACCAGTTTCTCGCGCGTTGTTTTAATTCCGAAATTATCCGAAATTTTCGAGTCCGTTTCCTTCGTCTCCTGCCTCACTGTACAGGAATTTCCCGCGGCCAATTGGATCTTCACGTTTGTCCGTCCGATTTTTTCTACAATTCGCGGCGAATCGACGAGCGATTAAATTTGAACCGACACGTTTAAAGCGACGAAACTTCCGGGCCGGGGCTAGGTTTACTCGCGGGACACGGTATCGAGCGGCTAAAGCGTATTTTATTAGTCGGCGAATAATTGGATTGGCGTGCTTCGCGTGGCACACGCCGGTGGTTGTTGGAAGAAACGCGGCACGGCTTAAAAGTATTTTCTTGCGTGACACTCGCCGATCCGTGCGTGATTTGCAGGGTACCCCTTCGGCTCCGATTTTATTTTAAAAGTGCACGGCGAAGCCTGGTTACTCGAACATGCTCTCCCGTGATTGCCTGTACTATCGTTCGGAACGTGGATGTTCTTTTTAAGGAAATTAAAGAAAGAAAATCAGGGAAGATCGTTGCGTAACCCGACACGACGCCGGCTTCGCGTCGAATGGAAAAAGAGAACGTGGATTTCGCGTGAGTATTACGTAACATTACCGAGTACTGTTCGTTAAATGAGTAATTAGTTTAACATACGGTGAACATTAAATGCGTCCGATATTTATTTTTAAATCGCATGTTTTTAACTTTCAATTTGGCATTTTGAATTTTAAATTTGGCAGATATTAAACGCGGTGAATGTTCATTCTGTAATGTTTAAATTAATTTTGTAAAAGTCGAATGAACGCGACAATGGACAGTCTGGCTTGAAATCGGCGTCCAAAAGATAAACATCACGCTATTGCAATTTTTTAATTAATTCCTAATTTAAAATCTAAATGGTTCAAGTATGAATTTTTACGTATTATTGTTAACTATAAAATCGCACGGCATACGCATAATATGAGAAAGTATATAAAACATCCAAAGCTAATATTTGTAGTCTCAAAAATCATTTATAGCCTATTAATATTAATTTCATTTTCAAACAATGTTTCCCTTTTAGATTATATATCATAAAATAAAATCTACAATTTTTCGCGTGCAATTACTATAAGATCGAACTGCTCGTCAATCATAAGCCTGATTTACAACGGAATATGACCTTGCCGGTTTATCGATCATTGAATTTCACGCTAATCTCCGTTACTAATGGATTTTCATCGTAATCGACGAAGATCGATACCAACACCCATGGTATATAATAACTGTGTTTTAATTATCCACTGATGCACTATAGCTATGGAATCTAACTGAAGAAACATGACAATTTCAGAAACATTAGGTCATTTCGTATGTTACAGCTTACAACGTTCTCTGAAACACGCTGTATAACAATGTTGTATTACATTACACAGTTTACTGCATGAAATTTCACTACGTACTTATTTGCACCTACTCTATTTGTTTCGATGCGAAGCCAACCAGGGAATATTTCATTTTCGTCAATAATCGAACTTTGAACCGCGATACGAATAATTAGAATGAACGCGCGTTACATCGGGCTCGGTAATTACGCATCGGCGTCGATAATTAATCGGCAATGTTCATGATTGACAATGACACCCGGTACAGTGGACGATTACTTTCGTTGGTTACTTTCACTCGATTCTGCATCACGCGTGCGAATGTTTGAGAGTGAACGAAACGTCTGTCGAGAGCTTAACGTCGCCAATTATACTTTCAGACACGTTCGATCTTGTGCTCTCGTTCGAATTTTGATGCTTTGATTAGCAATTATCAATAAATCCGTGTAGATTCTCGATACGTTTCTCAAACTAACAATTATTATTTATAAATTAGACAGTTGTGACTTATTTTTCGAAATTGACGCGTTTGTGTAGCACTAAATAGTACTAGTATTATTAATTGTGAAATATTTTATGTTTGCGTTCGTAAATTTCATATGTTTAATTCTTTTACTTTTTTTGAACGAATACTACACTTTTACAGTAGTGAACATGGTTGTTTTTAAAGAAAAACTATAATCTTTATATAATCTTTATATATCTTAATATATATCTTTGAAAAAAAAGATTGAATTACTACTAGTGACAATTTTTATAGAACAATATATTATTTTTCTTTAAGCGTAACATATAATTAATTATCTAACTCTGGTTCGGTGGTTATCTCGAATTTTAAAGAGAATATATACACTGTCATTGTTCTATTTGATTAATATTAAAATTTAACTTCGCTTCATTCCACGAATTCAACAATTTCTTTATTCTTGAAATATATTTCAAGAATACGAAACAATCTTTACTTCGATAAATTCTTTTGCTGTTATTAAAAAAAAAATTATCATACAGGCAAATACCAATTTAACATTTTTTTTTTTGTCTACCACTTTTTGTCCAGTATACAGTGATAGTTCCAATAGTTTCTACTTAAACAATGTTTCTCACACACCTGCACACCTTATGGATCACAAAACGTGCTTGTCAACAGCGAAGTTCCACTGAGAAAGTGTCGAACTCGCATCATCTAGTGTGACACATTAAGTTCGCACGAACAGAAAAATTAGAAAGAGAAACGTAATAAATATGAACTGACGTGTTGATTGTCCCGGCACGTACAGTCGAACAAATCGCATCGAACCAATTCCGAGATTGAAAAATTGATACAACTTCAAGACACGTGTAGAACAAATTGTACGTATTATCGCTGCCAGTGATCTATCGTTACTCACGTGGCTCAATAAAATAGCAGCCCTGGCAGCGATGGCCGCATAACTTTTTCAGTCGACCACGTTTCACGCGATGCATTCTACCAAAAGTTGCTCGAACAAAGTTTCGGACATCGCGAGGTAACATCACGAAGGTAACGAAGCGCGACTCTACTTTGTAATTAGCTTCCTGTTGGATCTAGTGGATTACGCTCCCTCTCCCCTTTTTTGCATGTGTCGTCTGTCGATTAATCCTGCAAACTAAACTGCCACGCACGAAGCAATCGTTGCATCGTTTCGATCGTTCGGAATTTTTCACACTGATTGAATTACACGAACTTTGAACTTCTGCCTCGTTTCTTTTTTTAACGTTTATCTCTACAGATATACACGTTGAATCATAGATGATTGTTGTTTTTATTTTTGCGAATTAGAGTGAATAAATTAAAGTGAATATGTCGTCCATAAGTCATCAAAATGGTTTTATCGTAATACGATATTTTTAAAGAGTTAAACATTATTTCATCTCGCAATTGAAGCATGTAGAAACTGTTTGACTTGAATTGAAGAGGGTTTAACAAAAATATTACAAAAGTAGTAGTATTCAAAAATTGTTCTACGTATTAATGAAAAGATTAAAATTTCATAAATAGTTTCAATAATTCTTTCTTCTGAAGAATTCGATATTTGATATTTACAGTTTTCAGCTCATCCCGTGTTTTAGACTAATTGCAAGAATACACATGAAACTAATTGGACGAAAATTTAAAATAGTAAAAGTTGCCGAAAAATGGAGAAATACCGCCAGTTGCCGAAATGGAGAAATTCTGTTATCTTATCAGAAAGTATCCTACGTGTCCAGTGGGAAAATTGAAATTCACGCGATTCTTCCTTTCCTTCTGGAAAATTCGACGTTCGACGTGACGTTTCGACAGTTTTTTTACAAGTGCTCTTCAATCATTCAGCTCGTGCCACGCTTTCGGCTAAGAATACGCGATTGTCCGCTTCGAGTTAATATCGGGGAGGTTCGCGCGAAATACCATGAATTCTTCAGCGTCACAGAACGACGTCTATGCGTCACCGATGCATCGATGCATCGATGCATCTTCTATCCGTCGTCGTCCAAGGAAATTTGAATTTTGGGTCGTATCGGCGATATGCATAACAAATTTCACGAGGCCAAAAACTCCATGGAAGGACTCTTGTTCTCTTAAGAGCACTCTTGCTGAATGTTTTTTCCCACCCCTATCCCGGATAATTTGAATGTTTTATAAATATCGTCATAAACACCATCTTCCATATATTTTGCAAATCGTTGAATAATAATATCCCGTGGAGTAATTACGATTGCATGCCTTCGCAATATCCTTGATAGTTAATTAAGCAACTTTAGAATGAAAGTTTCGTGAAAGTTTATAGTAACTTTGTAAAGTTCAGTTGTTGCCATAATTACGTTAACGTAATGTAGCTAGAATGAATTATTAGACTGCAGACTTTGATATACTAACAAGAAAATGCAAGACGTATATAATATGCATTCTTTTGTTGAAAAGATAATATGCAATTCTTTTATTCAAAAGAATTTGTTACGATCAAGATATATTTGTAAAGAGTTGTATTTAAATTGTACACATTATAGTGTTTTTATTAATACAAAGCGAAATGCTTTTAGTGTCTTCTATAACAAGAACTATTTAGTTGTACAGTTAACTTTTAATTACTTATTAAATGTTTATGTTTAATATTATGTTGTAATAAAAGCTGTTGACAACACGTTATAATATACATTAAGATGTAAATAGTATATAAAAGTAACACAGTACGTAACACGAGTAAATACACAAAACACATAATTACTATAATAATACTTAATAAAACATTTCTATTTTGATGTCATTTCTTTAGTTACTTTTATGAAAATTCACACTCGGCTCATTATTGTAATAAAAATACCTGTAGCCAACGTGAATACATTATTTTCGTTGGACAAATATATTTTGTTAGATTAGATTTCATAGCAGAAAAGTTAACATTGTCTTCCTCGAGCCCTCTAGTGCCTCGAGAAGAAAACTTGACCGTGTTACTTTTCTCTGCACTTCACTCACTCCTCGGAATGTACGAAAAAAAGCACAGACTCTGTTTTAGAGCTATTGAAGGCTAACACACAACGCGAAGAAACGACAAAAATTCATTGCTTTTCTATTTGAATAATTTATAATGTACATAAAATATTTATATAGAACATATATATATATATATATATATATATATATATATAAAATATTCTATGTACAATATAATACTTTCGTATAAATACTGTAACAAATACTTATAAATATCAAATTGAACATTTTTATAAATAATTTTATATTTATAATTTTCCAGAATTTTATTCTAAAACAGAAATTTTCTCTGATTTATGAAGTACAAGTTAATTCGCCGCATTCTGACTACAAAGGGAAGTTAAATTCAAAAAATATTGATATATCGGTGTATATGACTCAAGTTACACGGTATCGTGGAAGATTAAAAACAATTTCGTAAAGTAAAATAAATTTTTAAAATCGTTCAACACCAGATCTTTCTCGCGTGTACTACATTTGACGGATTAAAATGGCACAACTCGATCGAGATTAATATATATCGTTGTCACGAACGAAGAAATTTTCTCGCAGAAATGCGTTCAACATCCAATTGTTAGAAGTGTATACGTTACGCGTATGACCCACATTCGCTGGCCGGAAACAAAAGCAAAAATCCAGCGACAAGACGCCGCGGAAGGAGGATCAGGCTTTACGTTTCGCTGCGAAATGTTTCACCGCGAAGGAATTTCTATGATTCCCACGAGCGCAACATATCCTCACCAAGAAAAAACGCAGATCCTTCATCGCGTCTGCCGCTGTATTACCTATACATGAATGCACACGAATCGCATAATCGAATCAGCCGCAAACGCTACGAAATCGAATTTCCCTTATTCGAGTAACTCGTTCGGGCGGCAGATAAAACGTGACACGATGTATCAATGCATATATGAATGTAATAGGTATTAGCTTTCGATAAAATCTTCAACTTGGAGAATTTAAAAATATTTTTATGACACGACGTATCGCTGTTATTGCTCTGGATGCGCGGTCTCTCGAATTATTTGAGAATAATTTTATTCATTTATTCATTCATTCTCTCGGATGATGGAGAGAGTATGGCGGTGACTGGGTCGAATTTGCTTTCTTTCTCTAAAAGTAACGAGAAATAAAATTTTTACGTTAGATTTTTTTTTCTTTTTTCATTAAATACTTTAGCTTTGACTCGATGATTATATAAGATTTCATCTTTGTGGAAGACAATTTTTCTACTTTTAATTGCTAAACAGATTTTTCTCGCTTTAATTACTAATTAAAATTTAATTTGCTGCAAACGCGTGGAACACGCGCAATGGAAAAAAGACCACTGATATTTTTGTAAATAAAAGAGCACGTGTCACGTTCTAGAGAGAATTCTAGTATGTTAAGGTAGGTGTGTGTATGCGCATGAAAAATCACAAAGAAAAAATTGTTTGTCCAAAGGCCAAATGATTAAGGAATAAAGACGTGATTGAGCATAATAATTTTTACGTGTAATTAAGTTACATTTACGTCACGTGCAGTTCAATTACATTTTACACTTCGCCAGCGTATTTTTCAATGATAAACTTGGGATACAGTGTTGCGACAAACGAACGCTGTGACGAAAGGTTTTCTTCTCGTTAAGTCAAAATGGCCACGGGAGCATGCGACGAAAAAAATATCTGCGAGGCCAAAGTGATTAAAAGCGCTTTTTGAATTTTTTTTAAATTAGATTGATATTTAACACAAACTCGATTGATATTTAAGATAAACTTGACTAATATAATATAAAACAAACTTTCTTAATAATTAGACTTAGCTTTCACTAAATGACAAAAAGTCTTTTTGGTCGTGCAATAATAAATAATTTATTTCAGAAGCGTGATTAATTCAAGACTATGTACCATTTTATGCATTTTGCATGTCGTTTGACGAAAGCCACCCCTGGTGATAAATAAAAGAGCCACACGATGTTCGTTTAAATTCAAATATCAAAAAGAACTTCAAAAAAGTATGTACACTGTATTTCAACAATATCTCGGCATTTCGTTCCCCGAAATTAATCGATTTGTCAAATAAGCGATTTACGAGCGAATTAATCCCCCGTATAAAATAACTCCCGCTGTAATTTCAACAATTTCCCTCGTATCATCGTCGATAAAAATGAATTCCGATGAAATTCAAGAAGGCTGAGAAGTCGGTTCGCAGTGTAAAAAGCGATCCCCGGTAAGAAATATCACTTTCAAGGCGTTATCCCTTTTATTCCTCTCTAACCGAGATGTATATTTCCACTAAAAGAGGCAAGCCGCCATCTCCCGTCTCCATTATGTCGCTAATGGAACTCAAGTGCCTATAAATTTCGAGCGGGTATGGATTTCGGAGAAGGGAAAAAATTTTTGACGGACGTTCGCCGATTTAACAAAGATCAACGGTCCATTATCGAAATTGAAGAAGAGGGAATCGGCGAAACGGGATGGGAGGGAGGGAAAGAGAGAGAGAGAGAGAGAGAGAGAGAGAGAGAGAGAGAGAGAAACGGAAAAGGATACAGAAAGATAACACGACGACGAGGACGCTCGAAGTGTGTCTATCAGGCATCTGATTAAGAATTGGTCACGGCGGAGTACGATATTACTTTCGATAATAGAATATCGATTTCCAATTAATCTCGAGAGGGGACGGCCCATTGAATTTTAAACCAGCCGCACTTCAACGCCTATTATAATACGTACACGATGCATATGGGTTGCAACCTAGTTACGACAGCAGAAATCCTCAATGGAATGGAAACCTCTTAGACCGAGGAGAAACTTTAATGCCGGAGTTTTCAAACACCGCCCGCCACGTTTGCCATAACTTTTTTCCATCTTGAGATTTGAGAAATTTCAACGTTGAAGAATCTTCCTGCATCTCTTTCTATTTTTTTTTCTTTCTTTCTTTCTTTCTTTCTCTTTTATTATTACGTTCGCGAAGAGCGTACAATGGGCGAAGGAAATATCGGAGCCAGCAGCTTCTCTCGAAGTATCTTTGTGAACGTGCGATATTTTTATATTGCAAACTATTCCTCGCCGAGAGAAAATTTCATTGCTACGTTTGTCGCAACGTTTTTGAGATTCGAGAAATTATATTCCTGTGTTTCATTCTCACTTTCTATCACGTTCGATTTCCGCGAGAAGGTATTTGAAATATCCTTGCACGCACAATATTTTTATCACAAACTACGCGGTTCTTCGGCGAGAGTAAATCCAATAACTTTTGGTTTCGACGAAAGGAGATTTACTTCGATAATGCGAGCCTGACGTCGAATTGGTCGATTAATTTTATCAATGTTAATGCTAACAGTATTAATATTTTAGCGTGTATGAAGATATTTAAAGAAAAAAAAAAAAAAAAAAGAAAGAAAGAGTGTACCAGCGTTATTTTCATCTATTGCATATACGAGTATTCTACACTCCTAACGCCACGTGAATCGATATTACGCGAGCGATATCAAAATCAGGGTTTAGACGCTAAGAAAATACATTTGATGTTTATTGTAACAGACGCTCTGTGATTTTCGTCTTATTTTATTCTTTCCTGCCGTTCCCGTATCTATCATTCTTAATACTCGCGAGAGAAAATGGGAATAAATTTTATCGACATGTGAACTAAAGGTGAATTCCCTGTTGAACGGGGATGTAACGATTCTTGGCTATAGTTGCAGCGTACGGATCGATTGCGAAGTTCCAACAGTGACGCATGCCGTTAGTTTTAATAAAACAACGATATCTGTTGTTGAAATGAAGATTTGATTAAGCTGAATCGTTTATTTCTTTTTAATTATTTAATTATTATTTAGTTATTTATAAGCTATTGAAAATATAATAATTTTTTAGTTATTTAATATTTAATATTTAATTATTGGTCGATGTTCATGCAAATTTACATTTCTACGAAAAGAAATTCGCAAGATTAAGCAGAAATTTCGTACAGTGAATAAATTATTGTAGGTAATTGAGGATCTGTAGATTTTCATATATTTGTGAGAAATTTAAAAGTGCAGAAATGCATAAAATGCGAGTAATATGGGAAAGATATATAAAATGTTCAAATTGTGGTATCTCTTGTAATATTTTACATGTGAAATGAATTTCTATCTGAATAGAGGCTTTATTATATATGAAATTAGTTAGAAAATTTCTTTAATCCTCTCTTATATGTATTTAAAAATACGTAAAATGTCATCTAAAGATACAAAGATTCATGTCACAAGTAACTTGATCTGTTAAGGACCAAGCAATAATTTACCACAGTATTCCAAATATTTCAAGTTCTTGAAATTTCCTTTCAGAGCTCGTGCGATAAATTATAGGCTTTGAATTGTAATTTGAACAATTTGTTACACTGTTTTAATTATAATAGTATAATATACAACAGCGTAATTAAAATAATATATTTAGAATGATACATTTAGTATGATGTATAATAGATACATTATTGAATTCATATACAATAGAACTCTGTTTATATGAACTTCATTTACTCGAACCAAATATTTTAGTCAATAACCAATTAACTTCTGAACAGTGCAATACAGTAGAACTTCGTTTATTCGAATCTCGTTTGTGCGAACCATTTATAATTGAATCCAACTTTTGTTTATCCTACTATCTCTTATTATATAAATATGAACAGAATATGGAAAAAGCTAGTGAGCTTTATTATTCGAAATCCTCGGTTATCCCATGATCTTCTCTCCCGACGTGTGAATAAATGAAATTTATAAAGTTATGATAAATATATAAATGAAATTTATGAAGTTTATAAACTCTTTATGAATTATAAATTTATAAAATGTAAATATATTTTGAAATACTTTCATGTATGAAAAAAAAAAACTCAGAAAAATATTTTTCACAATTACGATGTGTATAATAAATTTTGAAATACAGGATACACAACTTGACGTTACAATCCGGCTAATAGTGTTTCTTTTCTAATTTTCTCTCTATGAAATTGGTATTGAACGATTCACATTCTACATGTCCAGTTGAGATCTTTGCTATCAACAATTTCATTTTACATAGATAACAATTTCGAAAATATTAAAAATACTTTACCTACTTTAGTACATTGTTCTGTACTTGATACTCTGCTCGAGTTCCGCTCGAAATAAGCTATCAAGGGATTAAATGAACTCTTGCTGGTTGAATCCACTTATTTCCACCTGAACTATTACATGAGCGAAAAGTCACAAGCATAAAGGACTTCTTTTATGTAAATTCCAATTACATAAACTATTTTTCGCCCGAAGTTCTATCGTATAAATTTATAAAGAAGAATTTCAATACTATTGGTCAAAATGACCAATTTGTAATACTAGAAACTTTATAGGAAAACAGTGATTTAAACAGTGATTTTTCGTGAAATATATGAAGCTTCATTTTCTGTTTCTTTCACTTTAATCCCTCTTAATGAAAATTCTGCGCCTCAATCACCGGTAGCACTGGTGTCAAATAAAATGTTGCGTTAACGTGACATTTTACGTTGGTCCTCCGAGATGGGTCAATTCCAGAAATAAAGAATTACGGTGGCAGAAGCACAGGAGGTGATTCGCCCCTGTTTATGGGCCAATTTCGTACCTACTAAACTAAACGAACGAGAATTACCGACTTACCTTGTCCTCCAAGTTCTCCATGGCGTCCTCCGCCGATTTCACAAGGGCTGTAGCCTGCTCCTTTCTCGACATGTGGCCACGGAAAGATGCCTGGATCTTCGTCGCCGCTTCGCAAAGCTCTGCCAACCAGAGGGAAAAGGTACCTTTAAGTTAACGTCGATAGACAACTGGGAGATCGATACGGCTCTGCCCTTGTCAACCGGGAGGAAACGAGATTCCGAGTCCCGAGCTTTTTACGCTGTCAGTCTAAAAGTCCCTCCCCTCCGCAAGAAAATTTATTTTTAGGACGAACGCGGTTTTTATTTACGAAAATGCGCGCGCGCGTGCTTTTTGTGCAGGCGAATTACAGTGCAGTCAGTCGGAAAAGAACGGATACGTACATACGTCTGTCAAATTTTAAATACCTTTTAATTAATACAGAGAAAGAAGGATTGGGAATGCTCTGTGGATCTTAATTAATCATCGTTTTTATATTTGTTTAAAATACGTCGAAAACACGGTCTTGTGAAAAAGAATAAATAAACGGAGAACGCAATATCGTGAAAATCCATGTACAATCATCGAACATAAATTAACGAGATAATTAAACGATTGTAAGAAACATCGTTTATTATATTTTTTCAGAATATTTTTATGAACGTAACCAATAAATAAACGAATGTGTAAAATTCTTCTTCAATCCTTCTATTCTTTCGATAACTTCCGACTCACTTATACGATTGTTCTAAAATTAAAAGATATCCCAAGTTCAAACAAAATGTGAAAAAAAGGTTCCCGTTAGTATTAATAAATTTTCTAAAGCGTTATGCTAAATTAAGCATAAGATTGTAAAGTGACTTTTTGTTTATTTAATCTACAGGACGTTCGCGAAATGCTTCTGGAAACAGATTCGCCCGATTTTTCAGGTTATTCTTCGTTCCTCGTCATCTTGCTTTGTACATTTTTTGTACGAAATCTAGAAAATTCCTCGCAGATCTGCAGAGGAAGAAGGAATCCATTTATTTCATCCTTCGTTCTCTGTGATTTTATTTCGTACACAACGAAATCTAAAAATTGCTGGCGGATCCGAGGCAAGAAACCGGAAAACGGTTTTCACACGCACACAAGTATCGTCAGTTTTAGCGAGAGCTTGTCAGTCGGAATCAAGTTAACCACTGTTCATTTCGTTGAACCATGTCGACCACTTTGAAAAAACAATGGCTGACCTAGTTCTGAACCGAGGATCAATTCCGAATTCGGTATTGTGCGAATTTACCTGACTCGCAAGTTAATCCGTCTGCGGAATACAGTTTGAAATCTTCACCGTGTAGCAAAGTCTTTAATTACGCGGCTATTAAACGAATTACCTTTGTGTCTAAATTCTTTTACCGATATGATATATCTTACAATGACAAAAGACGCCACACAATCTTCTTCAATTTCATCTTTTGATTATCGATTTAATCTTGAAGTATTCTTTTGATGTACAAGTTAGTTCGGAGCTTTTCCATTAAATTTTTCATTACAAATCGTCATATTTATAATATACGGTGTAAATTAAATAAAAAAAACATATTCTTCCTAATTTTTAATTAAAAGTCTTTTGATAGTAATCTAGACGTATTTGACCAAGAATATCTTGGTATAAAAACTTGAAAAAAGCTGGAAGAATTATTAAATGGAAACTCCTTTCAAATGCGCGAAGAAATTGTTTGAAAACACAGTCTGATCCAATTTTTCCAATTTAGAACACAAACTTCATTCGCAAGTTCCAGTTTCAGAATGATCTTAAAGCAAAACCAACAAATACATGGCATCAAATTAATTTCTACATTAAATAAAATAAAGTAAAAATTTAAAAAGAAATAAAATCTTTACGTGGAAGATATATGATTCACTAAAAGATTGGAGGAGTCGACTGTAAAATCGAATTATGTGGTCTGTACACTTTTGAGAAAGATTCATTAGTGAGTATGTTAACTAAGATAGCAACATGGGATTGGAACTTCAATCGAATAAAATCCAATATCTTTCACAGTAAAATGATTCACACTTTCTCAGAACTTTCTAAGAATATTTCCTTGTATTTTCTTGCCTTTAACTTTCTTACCGGAAATTAGTTTATCACGTAATCAAAATATCGAAACGTTGGAAAGCACAAGACAAGAGAATCAAATCGACGGATGGTTGATCAATAAGAAATAAAGTTGATATTTGATTAATTATTTATCGCACTACCAAATGGTCCTTTTTTCCTATCCTTCTGAACGTTCATAGTCATTTCACTTTCAACCTGGTAGGGCAATTTCATGCACATCGTTCAGATTTATATTTCTCTCGTTGTACTTCTTTTTTTTTAAACATCGATTTCTTCTGATTTTCCTGCTCGAATAAAAAATCGAATGAAACTACAATTGTAGACATAATCACGTTAAATGTGACCTCGATTCTTGAAACAATCGTATAAAATTTTTATTTCGATAATGATTGTAGAAATATAGAATTTCTATTCCTGTCTATCTTCTTTTTCTTTCTTTTCTGTCATTATGTCTTTTTATTATTATATTTTTATATCTTTGCATTATTTTTATCATCTTTCTCTTCTCGGAGTTCCCTTTTGAATATCTGCCTGGCTGTTCATTCTGTAGCTACTGCAAGAATTTTCTAATTATCGGTGTTGTGTCTAGTACCGCTGTTTTTTGTGTGTTTCTCTTGATAAGTCCACTAGTTTCAGATTCTCGATGTCCATGATGTAATTTCTGGGACTGATATTATTACTATTATCTTCCTCTTTATCCTCCTTCTCTGGATTTTTGGCCAAAGTAAACCGGCTATGCCCAGTTTGCTTCATTGCGGTTGCCACAAGAATTTTCTAACTATTGATGTTGTATTTAATATTATTGCTTTTTATATCTCCCGTCTCTTTTAATAGATCTCTTAATAAATCCAGCAATTTCAAATTCTTGGAGAGTATTTTCGTGACTGTATTACTATTGGCACAATTAAAATGTATTCTTCATTCCACATTATCATGTCTTTTATCTATTATTATATATTACATTACATTTGTCTTTTGCATCTTTAGTCACTTAATTTAAAGTTCAATCAATTAAAATGTAGAACTAATCACATAGAGAATCACTTCAAGCAACATTACATCATTTAATCTATATTAGTCAATCTCAATATTAGTTGATACAGGTCAATCTTCGTTAATCAATGCCCCGAGAGTTAATCCTGTGTTAGCTATCCTTCGTCAGTCAACTTCGCCTGGTTTGCTCGATCTCTATTAATTTCTGTGAATTTGCTATCTGTCAGCCAATACTTGTTCAGCAACGTTCAGTCAATCTTTTCTCTTCTTCGTTTCGTGTTAAACAAATGTTTGAAGTATGTTTTGAATATTTACTTGTTTAACAGTATTTATTTCTAAGTAGATAGCACGAACGAACCAATGACAATGAAAAATTATCGATATCTTAAACTGTTACAGTTAGACTGTGGATTTTTATGCAGTTGCATAAAAATTGCACTAACATTGAAAAATTATATAAAATATCTAAAGTATGTTTTCTATAATGTTTGGTAGCTAGAATAACTTTCTATAGTGATTCTGCTTTCTCAATTCTATTGTGTATTGGTTAGTAATTATAATATTATATTATATATTAAATTAAATTTTAAACTAATATATATATATATATATATATATATATATATATATATATATTAGTAATTATAATATTATATTATTATATTAAATTATAATATTAGTAAAGTTATGAGTTTGAATAAAATTCCGCAGCTTAATTGTAACTTGTTAACAGTCTAACAATCCACTTGGTTCGTTTTAAAGCTTCTACTTCGACAATCTTGAGTTCGTTTTTTTCAAAGATATCTTTAAATTTTCAATCATGTAGTGAATTGAAAAAGTAAAAGTAAATTCTCGAAAATCAAAATTCAAAAGTCTTTAAAAACGTAAAACATTTTTTTGCGACTAAATCTACCATTTTCTTGAAATCTGAAGTTTAACCTTAACAACGAAACTCTTAAAACTTGCTGTAAAATTTTTTTTCGCCATTTGATTCAACTTTGAATATTAGGGTTAAACGACGAAATATTAGGATTTCTTGAATTCTTGTGGTATAACCTTGACGTTATCGGAGATAAAAAAAAAACAGTATGAGCAGATATTGCGCAAGTATTTCAATGAATAAATTTATAAAATAGTTTAAATTTATAAAATAGTTTCGATAAAATATTAAATTGGTGAATATTTCAACATCGTTTGACAGAGAAGAAATTTATTTTAAAAATCCGCACGAATTATTTTTCAATATTAATATTTCCTCTAGCCACTCTAAGTAATTTTAGAATCTCGGTCTTCATTCTCAAGATTATACTCGTACAAATGATCCCCTGATTTTCAATTAAAAATCTCCACGAAGTTTTTTCGATATCTAATACTCTCTCTAACCACGACTTAACTAATTTTGAAATTTTTAGAATCTCAGTCTTTGTTCTGAAGATTACACTCGTACGGAATGATCCTCTCGTTTCCAGATAAAAAAGGAATCGAAACAGCGTATGTTTTCAACACGTAAATAAATTTCCTTCCTAATTTCCCCGTGGAATGGTGGCAAATATGTAAAGTAAATTTCCCGACAACGACACAGATGGATCGTGTTACATGGTCGATGGAAGTTCGCTTTTACCAGTGGCAAATTAATTCACGTGAATTGGCGAGCAAAACGAACGACACGGGGCACGATCAATTTTTACGAGGAAAGAGCGAAATGGCTGACGGACGATATAATAAATCGTCCAACAATAAGCAGCCATAAATCATTATTTTAAACAACGATATCGCGATTAAGCTGTGAATTGGAGCTGTCCAGCACAAAAATGTTGAACTGCTGAATGCATGAATTCCTCTATTTTTCGCGGTGTTTTATTCAACGAACGAAACACGAAGAATTCAACGGAAATTGTTTAACTCTCGAACAATGGGTTTTATACTTGCACGCACTTTAAACTGGGCTTGGCTTGCGTTAAATTTGACTGAATAATACGTCTCTTCTTTTATGTATCTGGAAGCAAATTTTCATATTTCATTGTTTCTTTACTGAATACTTCCAAATGTGTTAATAATTATAAATATATTTTTATTAAGGTGTATTTGTTTCACAATTTATTATATTTTTGTTAATGTGTATTTATTTCACAATTGCACCTCTCTCTCTCTCTCTCTCTCTCTCTCTCTCTTTCCATATTCTGCGTATAAAAAGAAGATTTTCAATGAACTAAAAACAGAGACACATTAACATTTAAATCTAAGTGAACTTCACTATACAACTATGTACATCGCAAGCATAAAACAAAGGTGCAACTGGAAAGACCGAAACTACAATACACACAGAAGACAATGAGACTGTTTTGTTGGTTACAGAAAGCAAGAATTTTTCTGCCATCTTCTAACGACTCGCAGATGTTCACCTTGAATAGCATGAGAAATTATTATGACATTAAAGTAGATGAAACGAGCTGCGAAGTTAGTCTGAGCTCGTATAAAATTGACGCGAGAGAAAAGTTATTTGCGTTTTTTAAAAATCGTGCAATAAAATGAAACAAATTTGCTACAATAATACAATGCAATATAAATAAATTTGTTGTAAAGGAAATAACGCGTTTGTAACAAACAATACACATGTTGAAAGGTCAATATTTTTATCTCGTTTTTATCTCTATATTCATGAAATAATTGTGGCTTCTACAAATAATTGTTGACCACAATTAAATTGAAGCCATTTAGAATTTTCAGCATTTTATGTTTTCATTAAACTCGAAATTTGAACGGAACTCAATTACAAGTTTCATTGACTATTCAGGCATTACATGCATGTTATTTTATTTCATTATTTCATTATTTTATTTATATTATTTTTATATTACTTTATTATTTATTACTACTGTAGGTATACATTGTGAGAGCTGAACTTGCATGTGTGTGAACTTTAATAATTAATAATACTGACTCTTTCATTTTATTAAAAAACTAATACGATGTTCCGCCCCGAATTCAGTTTTTGTACAAAACTATATTGTACTATATTGTACGAAACAATAAATAAACAGTTAGTTCAAATAAATAGTTCACACGACTATAAAAATTCTCCTGCTATAGTTTTCAAAATTTCAATAATCCAAAAAACGGAATATTCATATCCAAAGATCGATGCGCGGATGAAGAGAGAACGCGCGAAATATGTGCGAATTAACGAAGCGAACCAGCAAAGCCGATTGTCGAATTTAATTTGCCGAGATGTTGAAAAAAAAAATGTGACTGTATCTGTCGCGTGTAAAATTCATCGAGAACACGAGGTTCTCGTTCATACGAGTGGAGAGGGAAATACACAGTTTGCCGAATTATAATAATTAAATTTATCGAGACGTAACTGAGAGGCAAGCTTTGAAATAAATAAAGCTTTGCGAGATGTTCTCTCATTAACGAATGGAAATGCACAGACGTCAAAGTCTGCTACAATTTGCTAGATTGCTGTTTTCTTCCCTTTTTTTTTTTTTTTAATATTCGCTGTATAAATTTAGTAGATGTTTCTGAGATGAGGATCAAAGCAAGTCGACACTGATTCCATCGACAGAATAATCCTTACTCCTAACGTCGAGAGTTATTACAGAGAAATTAGCATTCGTAGCTTTTCATTTGTGCACGATTCGAACCTGACAAATTCAATTGTCAGTAAAATTGAAATGCCTGAATGCAGTTAAATAATAAACTTTATCAACTGTTGAACGTACACTTTATTAAGTCAACATTGTATTTGATGAATACGTTGCTAATACGTTTTAGTGAAATCTTAATAATTATCAAATTAGTGAATATGAAATATCGTTTATTTTTTTTCTTTTCAGATGAAACTTTAAGAGCACGTTCTAAAATTCAAGAATTCTTGCAATGAAATTTTTTTAGATTTGTTTCAAACCCAATCGATATAATCGTGGTACTCGAGTCTCTGAAATTTCAAAAAATTTTGCGTCACACACATAATATATGGGTTATTTTAGTTATTTATAACTAAATTTTGTTCGAATCCTACATTTTTACTAAAAACACGATGAAAATTCCAAATGGTCCAAATTCAATGACCAAGGTTGTGAAAGCTATTACGTATTCGTCACGAAGAAAGCTTCCAAAACGATTCATTTCGTATGATAACAACCGCGATAAAAAGCTGCTTTGTATTCACAAAATACGGCTAATTTTATATAATAATAATTTCTACAGTAATAATGTAATGATAAGAATGAAGGGAAATGCGGGCAATTTTATTTCTTCATTTAGAACACATTATACGTCGGTGTTTCATCGCGAGTGACTTGATAAGAGGCACGTAGAATTGCAAAACCGTGGCTGGCATAGCTAATAAAAATGTCAACGTGTCGAGTTGATTGCACGTGAATATAAATATACAGAGTGTCTGCGGTATAAAACCATGTTTGTTATGATGAAAATATTATATCGTGCACGGTATAGCGAGTTGTTGAATTTTCGCGAGAAAATGAATCTTTCGTTTGATAACGATGAACATACCGTAATACATTCCACGTCTGGAATTTCCCGAAACATTTCGTGTTAACGTTACAACATACGATGGAATTTCTACGGATTACGCAGACTTTTTAACGTTACTATTTATGAAAATTGCCCGCAATTTCGATTGTAATTACCGGTGAAAATTTCGAGTACGCACGTCATGGAAATTTTCGTAAACGAATGAGAAAACTTCAAACTTAAATCGTGATTTTTCTACTATAATCGCTCTTCGTGGCTAATTTTGGAAAATTCTGGGATACTTTTGTCCTCCAGACAAATAAAATAAATAAAAAATAGAAGATCTGACAATGCTGAGATTATGTTTCTAGTTTCTTAATAAATCAGCGTTTCGTTTATGAATGACGAAGACTTTTTACCGATAGTGCACTATTATATCAGAAAAAAAATAAACGTCCGTTTAATCAAACAATCATCCATTCTAGAAAAAGTTGACAAGCATTAGTAAGCCTTTTTATATATTTTCATATCCAGTGATTAACCCGTTACTTTATGTGTTACAATTCTCGAACACTATTTTACACGTGGAATCGGTCTTAAACATTTTTTTATCAATCGACGAATTTGGAAATTTTTAAGATGGCTCAATGCAATGTTGACATTCCTCTGTTCTTGGCCGCTGTGTTGTGTCCCAAATGTAAGTGTGTTCTTCGACATATTCCACAACATATTAATTTCATTCTAACATGACACCGTATATACAGTTCTTAAGTCGTTGCACACGCGATCTCTACCAACCAAATGGTACTCGAGTCTCGAATCTGCCGATTTATGGCGCGATTTGTCACGAACCGACGCGTCAAACGGGGCATGAACGACCAAAAAGATGCTACCTCGAACTTCCTCGACCTCCACCCTTGGTCGGTGCAGCGAAATCGCCCAATCCCTGTGACACGCGGTTACGTAAAATGCACGTAGCGAGCGGTTATATAAAAACACGCAAGATTACAGAACAGGTGGACACGCTACAAAGAACAAAGAACGTCGGGGGTGGAAGCACGCTCTCGAAATTCTTTCGCTCGTCAAGGAGAAACATAGACGACGTTCTAGACGAGATTGGCAGAAAAGGAAAAGGAGGAGGAGGAGGAGGAGGAGGGAGGGGAGCTTCTAAAATTAAAGGCTTCCCTTTTGGGAACGATTCCGAGGGCTGGCACGTGACACACTCACCCTTGTCGTCGGCGCGGAACTCCTGCTGAAGTTGTTCTTTGGTTGGCTCTGAGTTTGATTTGGTCCCCGTCTGCTTTGTCGAGGATTCAGTCTCTTTCATACTCTTTCTGGCGTGATGGCCGCGGAAAGCCGCCTGTATCCTGGTCGCGGCCTCTTCCCTCTCTTTCTCCGCGTCCTTTCCCTCTTCCTTCGCCTCCTGCTGCTTGCCGCTGTCGCTCGAGTTCTTCGAACCAGCCTCCTGTTTCTTCGCCTCCTGCGATTTCTTCTGCGAGGCTTCCTGCGACTCTACTTCCGTCGGACTGTTTTCCGCCTTCGGGATGTCTGAAAATTCATCAACGATCGTTTAAAAAATCATCTCGATAGCTCGCAGTACATTAAAATTGGAAAACGTACGATTTTCGATAATTTACTTTTGACGGTGTGATAATAATTATCGAACTAATAATAATTGTGTTTGTAGTATAGTATAATTTCTTACACGTGTGTATATCGTTTCGATGACTGATTTATCATCTCCGAAACTTTTCACATTTCTATGATATTCATTTATAAAGATACATGTAAGCACGATTGGCACAAATGTTACAAACTTAGGGTATCGTGAATCTTATTTTCTTCAGACGTGCGATAAAGTTAAACAATTACAAACAATTTATTCTGTTCTATTCTATTATATTGCAATTTGTGTATACTACTTTACGATTTATTCTGAACGACAATTTTATCTTGGCAAATCTTGTGTTTAGACTGCCTATTGTCAGTTTTATTAAGTTTGTTTCTTATACTTTTAAAAAAGCTTTTAATTTTTATTTTTGTCTTTGTCCAATTTTTTCAGTTCAAGTGAGGAGACTTGCTAGAACATACTATAAAAATAATTATGGACTGCAAAGA
Organism: Frieseomelitta varia; assembly: GCF_011392965.1. Taxonomy (NCBI): domain Eukaryota; kingdom Metazoa; phylum Arthropoda; class Insecta; order Hymenoptera; family Apidae; genus Frieseomelitta; species Frieseomelitta varia. The sequence continues at coordinate 260,188 of NW_025110187.1, read as the reverse complement.
CTCAGCAGTGTTCAGAAGATTTTCATTCAAATTTTATTTTTATAAACATCGCGAATGAAACGATTAGTATTTTCCTGATCGATGTATTCACAGCCACATTCCGAGAAAAGAGATATTTTTAACGGGGGTACCGTTTCGCTTTTCAGAGAAACAACCACGTTCTCTCTTTGATCTTTTATATATATTATACGTTTCTCGATTTTTGGAACCACACGAAAATCCTTTTCATCTGGCTATATGTTTACTCGTTACTCGTGTGTTTTTAACACACACCTATGCACGAACGCTCGTCGTAAGCCAGATTTAATCATAGACTTTGAAATGCAGGTACGCACATGCAATTCTCTTTGAATCCGTGTTTCACATAGTTGTCTTGATTAAACTTCAGCCATTCATACCTTCGGGAATTGGTTGATACGCGAATCCTCAGTTTCTCCAGTTTGGAGCCGTGCAAGCTATAAATCTACCAACTTTAATTATCATCGATCGCGGGAATATACAGAATTTGTTGAATGTCACCTTAAATCATTTTCACGGTGTAAAATTAGGAAGCGCGGCTCGTCAAATGCCAGGTCATTTTTAAAATTTAATCGGATCGCTCGCGTATAAAAAAGGAACTTTGAACTTTCATTAAGGATCAACGTCGCAATGACGCAAATCCTGTTTGCAAGTCTTTCTCGACCGATTTATTAGTATCGAATTTTTTCACGAAGTTACGATCAAGTTAATTCCAAATTACTTAGTTGGTTAGTTAGTTATTTTTTTTCGCTAGCATTTCTTCCATTTGTAAAATGGTTTGCAGAACTGTGTAGAATTTCAAAAAATTGAAGTATTTGTAAATTATTGCTTGATCCTTAATATGGGTTAAGTAATAATTTTGTCTTTCAAGCCAGTAGAGATAGTATGATTACAAAAATCGTCGCATGATACGAAGAATTTTATAATGTAAGGCATGAAAGATGTTTACAAGAGCATATGCTGATGTAGATTCGATCACGAATATATTTATTTGCGATATAATAATTTCAAATATTGAAAGTGCGATTAATTTTATTTCGAAATGGAAAGCAGAGAAAGTGCTTTATTTATTTCATCTAAAGAAGACAAAATATTTTCGAATGTGAGTATACATATGTATAAAAGATCTATAGAGTTTTAAATTTATAATCTACATGAAATATTAAATATTTCTTGATTGAATTTTATAAAACAGAAAATTATTTAAATATCGCGTTAAATTTCAATCAATTTTCCTTCGTTTCAAAAATTAGTCGAAACCAATTTTCATCGAACCAAAAGACGTGTATGTACACCATATATTCCTGGTACGAATTATGGTTTCCATTTCCAAAAGCGATTATAAGGGCGTTTGAATTCATATTTTAGATTTAAATTCTTCAAAATTGAAGGTTAATAAATACAAAAATTTACACTTTACTGACGTAATATAACAAATGCTTAGTTAAGAACGTCCCAGTGCAAGGAGTTAAGTAGTATACGTATAACTTTCACTTATTTACAAACTATTTGTCCGGAGAGCAAGATTTTCATATAAATGAAATTTTACAGTAATTCCGTAATTTCGTCTTTCGACGGAGAGCTAATGCAACTAATTTATCAGCCTTTCGGTACGAAAGTCCTAAGTTTCATCTCGAATGAGGAGCACGTAGACCAAAGTATCACGAGCGTCAAGATGAGAGAAAAAGGGAGAAAAGCGGTAGTAAAAGAAAGAGAAAATAGGGAAAGGGGAAAGAAATGAAAAAAAAAGGAGGAGAGGAGAAAAATGTATTCGCGTGGGAGACAGGGTAGCAGAAAAGGCTTGTGAATCATTGCCAGCACACGGTTAGTGACACGTGCACCTTTCCATTTACGCGCGTCTAATTGCAAGGTTCGGGAGGGGTGTTTCGTGCAGAGCCTGTTTCAAGGCGGCTTTTTACTTTTTTCGTCGGTCCGCGCGCACACGCCTCAAGGAATCTTTTTCACCGCCGACGAGAGACATCCAATAACCAGTCGGAGAAAGGAACGAGGAGAGCCCGCCGACCGCGAATGAAAAATTTAGAAGCAGGAAATTTAAGGAAGGACGCGACTTTTCCCCACAGAAAATGCCTGAAGCATCGAAGACGGAGGAAAATGGAGAGGTGGAGAGAAAATTCGTATGATTGAGAAAAGGAGAGTCAGAAGAGAAATGCAACGATGGATGAAAGAGAAGCATTTCTAATATTTATAGTTTTATTAATCCTCGTTCGCTCCTTGCATGCTAGTTTGACACACTTTTCGTACAAAGTGCGCAAAACGAATTGGAATTTTCGTATAGTGTGTGAAACGCAGTTGAATAGAAATCTATCCTGTTTGCTGTGTTAATAAGGGAATTTGCAAATTTATCCGTTTATCTTTTCGCCGTAAGTATTAATTTGATACCAAGGGAGCAATTAAGTTGGAAAAATGGGGGATAGGATATTTCGTTCACCAGTGTATTAATGAGTGAAATAAATTTCAATTGCAGCCCTGTGAGACACTTGCGTAAAATAGCGATGTACAGAAAACGATACTATGTCTTGACATTTTTATTCATTTAATACATACGTAATGTTTAATGAAGATTTATAGTATTAAAACAATATAAAGATAGTAACAAAGAACGATTCCTTGATCAATTCATTTCTGGAGAGAATTCACCAAGAAACGACTAAATACTTTTATTATTTTAATATTTTAATTGTAATTTTTATTAGCTCTCGTTATTTTCATACTTGGCTATTTAAACTGTGTCACTTTACATACGTAAATCTAATATTACGTTCAGTAATATTTGATTAATGTTCGATTTGATTATATTTTTGAAAAACTTAAGAAACAATTTGTTAACGTTGACTCTAACAATTTTGAAGATATAACAATGAAATGCAGGGAAAGTGTACAGAAGAGAATATAGAATCTAATCGAGGATTTTCCGATCTTGTTTCATCTAACAATTTTACAATTTCAACAGATCGCGTGTTCATTATCGATAATTGATAATCTGCGAGCAAATATTCGTCAAAGATCGGAAATCGAACGTTTTTAACATATTTAATTTAACATATTTCTGTACGAAGGAACGTACAAAACAAGTTTGATCAAAAGTGTCGATAATCCTCGACACGAAAAAACACGACGGGGATTATGAGATTATATCCAGCCACTTACGTACGTAATTACCGATGATTAAACGGCGCGTATTCGAAGACAAACGGGTTGAAATTATTCCAACTGTCTAGCACCGAGCGAAGATAAACGAGAATTAAACGTCCCGGGCAGGTCGTGCGAAAATCTGCGGGACACGGTACCGACGGGGAACGATTTTCTCGTTGCTCTCTTTTTTACGAGCCTCTAAAAACAACGCGACGCGTAGATTTACAACGGTGAAGCAAAGGTAGCCAATCGAATGTAAAAACGTCGAAACGAAAAATCAAAGAAGAAAAGTTACGGATGATAAAATTTCAATCTCTTCCTCGGCACGTACAGTGGTTTGTGAAAGTATGCGATTTCCGTGACATAATTTGAAATTTCGTTGATACGTTCATTGGAAGATTATTATGATTATATTGGTAAAATTTGAAACCAATCTGTGGTAATACAGAGTATGGAACATGAAGAGATATTCTAGATATTATATTAAATGTTTATATTATATTAAACTTTATTTTAGTATATAATATAATGTATTATATTATATTAAATATGGTTGTATTGAAATATTTTGTAATTTTCATACATTGAATATTTTTAGACGTAGTCTCAAACTTAATCAACATGTAGCCATATAGTCATGATAATAAAATGTCAAAATGTTACATACAATGCACGATATATGTATTCATAAAATTGTTCGAATATTTTTATATACGTACGTAAAATGATAACTATGATTGATTCTCAGAATGATGACGTGGTCGTTAGAAAATGAGAATAATTGCACAATTACAGAACAGATACATGTTTGTAAAAATAAATGTGTAAATATATTTTCCCTCTTAATTGTTATACACTATAAAGAACGAAAAATCTAGTGTAAGAATTTGCTTCCAGATACGTAAAACGAAATATGTACGCCATTAAGCCAAATCTGACCCATTCGTCGCAGCACATGCAACGTGCATATGTACAAAACTATCCACTCTCTGAGGGTTAACTCTTTGCGGTCGGCATATCTTTCTGGTGACATTGACAAGCGTAATAAATACAGCGACTTTTATTAATGAACTGTGCATTTATAAAGAGTTTAAAAGTGCCAAAAGAGTATACTAGACATATTGAAATTTCATAAAATACACAAAACATTTTATAGCTGAAACGAACTTCTGCTCAGATTCTATTTCTTTAATTTTAAATTCGTAAAAACTAAATTTGCATAAGAATCCGCAGTTTATTTATTAGATTTATAAGAATCATTGTATTTAGAGTATCCACAAATATTTATGTATTTCAGTGACGACATTTCAATTCGAGAAAAGATTTTTAACGCGACAGCAAGGAGTTACTCTGCTCGATTATTTGTGAAATTATTTCGAGGAATCGAGCGAGAAAATTAGCAAATTTAGATCGTATCGAAATAAATCATATTTACTACTCGTTATCGATTGAACGATTGCTTTCATCTGGCAAATTATTTAATCTACTCATTAAACGTTAATGCCGCGTTAACGCGATATCCCATTCGCGTAATCTATATCGTGAATTTTCATGCAACTATCCGTTACGACTGATTGCACGATCCAACTAATTCTCGTTTATTTTTCCTCGACTCGGGAGTTAAACTTACTCGGCCCGTTCGTTTCTATTTAATTAAATTTATTCGATTCGAGTTCCCGAGAATGGCGATTAATTAAAACAGAAGCTCGCGATCGAGGCAAGATCCGATAAGATACCAAGGTGAACGTGAAGCAACTTCTGGATTAAGAGCTTTTAGATTAACCAGTGTAGTTAATTGCCTTCCACGTCTCACCTTCGTCGTCCGGCGAATTCATGGTTTTTACGAGGTCAACACGCGATAATCAAAATCGTCGTTCTCGCCTCAGGCTTTTCCTTCGTCCCTTGCCAATTAACAGGGCAAACCGGCGACCATTAAAGGGCGAAATGTGAGATTTAAAACGCCACACATACACACACACACACACGTGTAACGAAGGAAATTGTTCAAGCAACTGTAAGAAACAACTGGTTTAATTAAACTTTGTTTTTCTGTTTCTGCTCGCTAACGTGTTTACGCGATTACGTACTTTGCTTTAATTTCATTTAATTTGCATACAGCACAAAGAGAAATTATTCTTATATAAAATATTATATATAAAATTCTTATATAAAATAATAACTGATAAAAAGACAAATTATTATTATATATAATAGTTTATATATAGTATAATCTAATATGCAAATAGAAAGTAGATGAAGAAAATGTCATTAGATTGGTGCAGTCATTTCCTCAATTCTTCAAATATTAACATCAACCACGGTAAAAGAAAAATTTCCCGCAAATCGCGTATATTTAGTGTTGATAAAAGTCTTGTTTATTATCAACTTAATTGTTAACTGCTCGAAATTTTATTATTGATCATCAGAATTTAGAAATTGATAACTCTTATAAACTTGGAATTTGTCAGCAGGAGAAATGTATGGAATCACGTAGAAATAATTACTTCAATTAAATACATGATATTTCAAAGACATTATGATTGAAGTTATATTTGGAGAATAATGTTTCACAAACACCAATCAATAAATAAATTGGATAATGTTACCTTATTTGGAACAACTGTATGTCAGTTTGTTTGTTTGAGGTTAGTGACTGTTTTCTAAATTATTTCATTATTTGGCTATCAAACAAAATAATTTTATTAAAATATCAACAACAAATCAATTAAAATAGTCCTACCTCCTGCTTTGTGCCAAATCTTATTCTATTTTATTCCAAATGAAATGTTCCCAAGCCTACGAACAACGAGAGTCGTTTCAATTCGTTCTGGCACATCTTATCACTATATATTCTCTCCGCTTGTATAATTTTCACCGACCCGTGAAGTTTAGTGAAATATTCGATTCGATTCGATGGTTGCCAGTTCCCCTGGAGACAAGTGCAACGAGAAGAGCGCATCGTAGATAACAAGGATGACACGTTTGAAAACGCGACGAGAATAATCGGCATGAGAATCACAAATAAAAGTCGTCTTCGATGACGAATCTGAAAGCGCGACGAGAGAAGTCGCTATATATATAAAAACTAACAAACAAAAAAANAAAAAAAAAAAAAAAAAAAAAAAAAAAGAAAAAAAATCGACGAGCATTGAATACCAACGCGGTTTCCGATACCTCGATCGCGAACATTTCTCCTTTATTTTTCGCATTCCGTTGCAAGTGTCCTACATAACTCTTCCTGCCGCCAGTTGTTCCCGAGCTCGTCGAATGCCACGGGAATCGGGAATCTCGTAACTTTTAATGAAGATAAACGCACTCCAGTTTACTGGAATTTCCCGAAAGATAAAGTAGAGTGTGCATTATGTGCATACGATGTACGAATATATTTCCTTCCGGGAACCATCATTTCGGATGATGTTGTCGATAATTATACTGATTCTCGGATATTAACAATTAACCGGCGTTAAACGTTAAACGCCGGAGCTTTCGCGATGTACAATTTTGAAAATTTTCAATTTGATTTTAATTCTGTCACTTTTCTTTATATTTTAATTAATTTCGATTTCATTTGTTTTATTTATATTTATGAAGTTCTCTCAAACTTGAAAATCGCTGTACTATTTCTTCTCGCCTTTTTAATGAACATTTCTTCGTACAAAATAGTCAAAAACTATACAAAGTACAGTTATTCGTAGAAATAAAATAAAACAATTACTTTATTTCATAGCCAAATAATGAAATAATTTCGAGGAAAATTATTTGCTTGTTCAAGTAACTAACGCGAGATTGCTTCAAGATAACATCCAATGAAATGAAACTGATATATTGTTGAAACATTCTTTACATGTTTCGTTGAGACAAAAGCTTGTTCAATTAATCGCACGATAAAACATTTCGTTCTTTAACGGATGCTTTATCACGTTAGCTTTGTATTTAGATATTTTTCATCGGAAAGCAGTCGAGAATCAATCGCACCTTAATAGGTTGCGCGATTGAATTCGATATTCAATATTCAGCATCTGTCGCTTGTAAATTCTCCGCTAGAATAATTCATTGGTGTTAAATTGTTCTTTTAACAGTTCCTTTCATTGTCTCTGCTCTCCGCTATTATTCATAAGCAACCTGTTAACGCCGATAACTGGACATTGAAAATGATGTTTTGCGTTTACATGCAACACTTTCCTATCCATAAATTAACGCAAATGATTTATTATTTCAAACAAAATTTGCCCAACTCTGCAACCGAGGATCTTTCCACTTTCTCTGTCATCTTCGTCATTGAGAGCAAAATTTCCAATCTTTTGTTTCTTATTTAAATTTTCGAGATTTTGAATTTTTTAATCCCCCAAAACAAAAAGTAGAAAAGTTGACAAAATAGTAGATGTACATTCGTTCTGAAATTTAAATTTAAATTCAAATAAATATTGAAATATTATCTAGCGACATGGAAAATGGTACATTCTTGGACTGTTTTGAGATCGATTATTTATTAAAATAATTTTCATCATTTAGTAACGTTAAATCCAATTTAACCAAGGAAATTTATTTCAATTGTAAGAAGCTAGGCATCAATCAACTACTTTGGCACTAAAATTTGAAAAAAATTCAAAAGGAAGTTAATCACTTTGACCTGTGACATTTTGAATTCTTAGATTCAATTTTTTATCGAAAGAAAATATCACAATGCTTTAGAAAATACAATATGAACGGACAGTATTTGCAATAAAACTCCTCTTAGTTTATAATAGGATTCTCCCTTCTGCTAATGATTTTTTGTCCCTGTAATAGAAGTTCGGATTGAAATAAGTGAACTTAACCAGAAAGTGTTCATTCGATCGACAAAAATTTCATTTGAATTCGCACACACAGAGTTCTACCGCATAAGCTGCCATAAAGATTTAGCCAGGTTTTTAACATCCCTCAACAAGCTTTGTGTGATACATACGGTATAATTCGCAGATTCAACAAAAATCCCCGAGTAGGTATAACAACCAGCCGAAGCTCGCAATTTGCAAGTCGATTCTTAATTCTAAAATTTTCTTCGGAACGCATAGAAAGGGGTCGATCTCGACTAAAAACGGTGACGTTGAATTTTACTTTCAGATGCCGCCTCATGCTAATACATTTGGGTAAATTGCTTGCTAGATTACAAGGAAGCCTCTGCTACCAGCTAACGAATTACGTTTCGAGCGTCCAGGGGGAATACTGCTTCGATCGATCCCCCTGGAATACGAAACAGCGTGCCACTTACCGCACGCTCGAATACTCTGCTACATGCCATCTTCTAACGTGTTTCATGAACGTCTAACAAGCACGATAACAGAAAGCTACTTGGACTGCCATACGATACCAGTGCTACCCGAAAATCGTATTATTCCTGGGGAAATTTGACTTTATATCCGTCAAACAGCGTGCTTTCAATCGCATAAATCCTCTTACGAGTATTTTTATGTACTTGGCTGGGAAATAAGGTAACTGTTATGTTTGTGCAATCAGTCGTTGAAGCGAACCATTTTTGTGAAGTTCGTCTATAATGTATTAAATTGAATGAATTAATTACTCAAATAAATGAATGCCTATTTGACGCGTTTCACTAATATCTTATTTAGTAGTTAATTGATAGATGCAAATTTAAATAAATTCTAACTGTAAAATTAAAATATCAAGAACTGCTTTCCTCGTTTAAACGTTTGAAATTCAGCAGATGCACGCAGGCTTCTACTGTTGTATTTTCATTGAGAGAAAAATGAAAGCTATTCCCTCAAACAAGATACGTATATTGGATCTTGGTAACGTTTCGATTATACAATCCATTTCGTATGGAGAACGTATTCAACAGATAAAAATGATAGATGTTCTCTCAAACGATGTGTCCATATTCGTAGTAAATGTTTTCCATGGATTGCGTTAATTTGTATATCGTACGATGATTTTTATTTATATTCGGACAACGTGATATTTTAGCTATAATATTTTGTACGTTTCAGAACAAAAATTCATCTGTTTATTGTTTTGATCTTAAAAAGGTGTACTATCTGTCGATTTTAATTTTGAAAAATTGAAAAAATTTTATTTTTATTTATTTTATACGTACAAGCTACCATGCTGAGGTGAATTCGAACAATCAGAGGAATTGTAGCAATGAGAATGATTTTAAATGCATTTCTCTTGAAGCTATGCAACAATAGATATCTAATTACTCCGAAACTATTCCATCTATTTAACTTCAAATTTTGCCATGTTATTCCTCCAAAAATTATCTGCAATCTAACGTTTAATCTTTCTAGTTTATTGAATTTTTATGAATGTATAAAGTTAATTATACTTCTCAGTGAAAAGAATAACCATTTAAAATTATGACCTGCGTCTCTACGTATGAAATTTAAAAGAAAAAATAAAAGAAACGTGTATTCTAATTAATAAAAATGCAAATGGAAATTTAATTAAAACGTTTAATTTTTAATACAACTAGCCATAGCATGTTAGATAACGTATTATTCTTTGTTCTTTAAAGCATCGAATTGTAATATTTGCGCGTGAAGAATATATTTCTGCATATATTTTAACGATATTTTCTTGACTACAAATATTAAAATTCTCGACAGGAACGCTGTTCTAAAAACCGTTTGTGAAATTTATTAATTCCATCTCGTTACAACAGAATTATCGATCGCAAACGAGTCTTCGTAGTTTGCCAACTTCAACGAAGTGAAAGAAATTAATGAAGCTAGAAATCGATTCGGCGTTAATTAACAAACCATTGTCGCGACGTTGCTTAAACTGTAGAAAAATCTAATAATAATTCAATTTCTAAAACGTAATTTCAATCTTCGATTAAAATAAAAATTTATTACGTATCAAGGAGATAAAGTGACTCGAAAAAGTGCGATCAAATTTTAAACGAAAATTATCTTCAGAATTATTAATTATTAACTTTATAAATATAAATTAGCTTTGTTAAAATGCTTTGTTATACTACAAAATGATTTTAAGAGAAATGATCGCTTGTACTCGATCTGTTTAATTCTGAAAATTAAAACTATATCGGACTCGGATCAACTTTCTGAAACGTTATACTTCTTTCGAAATCGAATATTAGAGCGAATACGTGAAAATTTGGCGCAAAGTTACGCAAATTGAGATCTACGTGTTCAGTGAAATTCTTAAATGCCATAAATTCCTCGAGACGTATAAATGCGCACCGTGCTAGAGACGACGAGAAGTTAACGGAATATAAAATTTGTTTCTTAATCGATTTTGATTAAAGCATAATACCTGTTAAAAGTTTATGGCCGTGTAACTAGAGCAAACAGGCAGAGAAACTGTCTTGAGGAAAGTGGAATTTTCTTTCATTTCTCACGTACGAGTTCTTCTGATTAATCGCGTTTAACCGTTTCAATTTATATGCTAATAGACGGTAGGTGTCTGAGGGAATTATTAAAACGCAGAAACGAAAGATGACACCATTCGATATTTTTATGATATTACGTATGAAACGATTACACTTGAATTTATTCTAGCTAAGATATTTTGATTCTTCAACCGGTTAAAACATAAAATATATTTTCGATACGAAAATAATACATCATTAATAATTATTAAAACTTAGATGTTTCTAATTTGTGCTTATATTATGTTCCTGTACACGCAATGCACTGTTTTAATAAACTTAAAAAAAAAAGGCAAGAGCGCAAGGGATCTTGAAACACAAACGAATCATTTTTGCGGATTTTCATGCAAATTCATATTTAAATATATACAAACTGTCTTACGTGACAAACATTATACAAAGCACTGTACTTTGAATATCTTTTCACATTACGAGCATTCTCTGCAAACTGGCGCCCTAAATTTTCCTACAAATGCAGAAAAATCCTCTGCTCTCATCGTTCTTCTCACGAAGGTGGTCAGTTAAAATATCGAAGGACACGAGAGAATGAATTAAAAAAAAAAAAAAACAATCGAACACCAACCACGAACGTCGAAAAGAAACGAACTCAGTCCATACTCGCCCGCAACTATTTCATCAAAATTCCGCTTTTACCGAGGCGCGAGTTCACTCTCGCGTATTTAATCGCGTTTTATTGTAATTCCTCGAGCGGTACACCCTCGACGAGCAGCGCACGTCGAGTATGCTAGAAGTTCTCTCTCTCTCTCTCTCTCTCTCCCCAATCTAGTGTAGCATTCTCATTTCTCTCGTTTTTCCGCCATTGCGCGCACAATATCGCGCGGGCTATGACTTATGGAAGAGGGCAAGAAAGAAAAGACGTCACGACGCGGCGCACTTTATAATTCATTCCCGTGCTCGTTAACCTAGCTAGAACTAGGTAGAAGGTGGTTGCTACGCGGCCCTGCGACTATAAGCGCAGGCCACCATGGCCACTTTCGTTTACGAAGAAAGCTGCTTGGCGAAACGGTTCTCTCGGTTGATCGCGAAAAGAGAGATTTTCAACGTCGATGATCCGGAATTCAGCGCGCAAGTCAAAGTACGTGTTGCCATGCACGAGAGAGAGAAAGAGAGAGAGAGAGAGAAGGTTCAAGGTGCCCTCTCTGCGATCAATCGTTGCTCCTTTGTCAGCTGTAATGTTCATAACGTTGACAATGATCCTGTCTTCCTGTCGTGTCTCGTCGACCGACAGCGATCGAATTAATTTTGATGACGATGACAATTATGAGACACTTCACACATGCTAATGGAAACCTTGAACGGTCTAGGCTTCGTTTCCACCACATACCGAGATATCGCAGAAGATACAGAATTTTCCCGCAGTTTAACTTTCGAACTTTGTCAACGCGTTCTGTAAGTAAGAATAAAATTAAAATATCCTCTGGCGAAGTGTGCGTAAATGAAATGTAACGAACACGTACGTCAATTTTGATAACACAATGATAACACAAGATAATTGAATATTGTTATCTTACTGTCTTTAGATTTCTACTTGTTGAAAATTCTGAAAGCAAAAGTATACAATACAGAAGTATCTAAGTTGGTCAGCAAGATGAAATTAATTATCAAGGATCGAAACTATGCGTGAGAAAATTCGACGAAATCGACATGAAATTCGGTCCGCAATAAATTCGATATCACCTTTACATTGATAAAAGAAAATGTGCACATATTCCGAATTTTATGAATTTTCCACATTATTGTTCTAATTTTTTGATGCATACTTCCGGCTACATGATAGGCTTCGCGTATCTGATTTTCACGCATAGAACACACTGGCAAAGTTTCGAGCTTTAAAGTAAAGCAAGTAAATTTTCGTTTATCATTACTCGAAACATTATTCGAAGCGGTGGTAATCATCGCGGCGTTAAAAGTGCGAAATATTCGCATACGTTTATGACAACGAGAAACCTGAATTTCTATCTAATTATTTTGTGAATTATTCTGCAAAAGAACCAATTTCAGAGCGACCTGTTTACCAAACGGCGACGTTTGTAATGTCATAACCAGACTGCGGGTTTTTACGCGAACAGGTGCACATTTTTATGCGAAATTGGCGATAAAATAAAATCTGTTTCACTTTTGCCATTAACTGTTTTGCTTTTCTCTACACTATTATCATTCTACGTACGTAAATATTGTGTAACATAAAATATAACATAGGAGCGTATGTAACAATACGAAATAATTGTTATATTCTGTATTGTGTTATAAATACTATTATTTATATACTTTATTATTTTATTTAAATTTTGATAAAATCAATGCAATGAATATTTCATTTTATTTATCATCTTATTTTTTTCACCTTTTTTATCGTTATTCATTAACCACAGCTTATCCCGGTTACGTTGGACACCCTGCATTTTTGCATAAATTCTTCTATCATATTTTCGTGCTTGGTACATTTTATCTGCTTACACTGGCGCATTTTAAATCGCAAAGTTAGTTATAGCGTTTTGCTTTAATCACGTAAAAATCACCAAATAATTATTACATTCTACACTGTACAATTTATAAATTTTTGCTATTTATCGTCATTATTATTGTATTAATTATTATTTATTATTTATTTTATATTATTTATAATATAATATAATATAATGTAACATAATATAATATAATATAATATAATATAAAATATATTATATTTTACTGATATTTCATTTCGCCCTGTCGTTCTTTTTATCCATTTTTTTTTTTTTTTTTTTTTTTAATCGCCAAACCATTTCAAGGATACATATTTCATTCCGGTTATATAGGACACCCTGCATCTTACGTCACATTTTCATCTGACACGCTTTATTTGCACACATAACATCTTATATTGCAAGACTAGTTACGACAATTTCTCAACACTGAGTTAAAACACGTTCACGTTCAATGAATATCGGGGCTAAGATATTGCCGTTTTCATCGGGAAAAGAAAACATAAAGTACCCTCACGTGCCGCTGAGTATCAACTTTTAAACAAAAGTTTCACTGACAGCGAGAGAAGCGAAAAGCCGTTTGGAATTATGTTTAATTGTCGGGGTAACGATCCCTGATAAAACAACCGGCCGTTTTTCTCGTTTAATATCACCTTTGGAGAAGCGATTCGCATTAGCGGGAATTGCGAGCCGCTATTTCATGCTTCGCTCTCTTAATTACTCACCACGTGAATCATTCACAAAGAAATGTTCGTACCTCGTTAATCCATCGCGAATGTTAGCGTTTGCATTTCGAGATGCTCGGCCAGCACATGCGCGCACGAGATCGCATGAATTACAAATTTATCATAAATTATTCGTACTCGATGACGGCGATACATCGACAGGGGCGTATCAAACGCATGCATTACGTCTCGTCGATGGTAAAATAAAATGAAATGCGGCAGAACTTCTCATATCGGAATCCCCATTATCCGAATATTCTCTTATGCGAAGAGAATATTTGTTAGAGCTCCATTTATTTGAACCAAATTTTTTCACTTCATTAAACGAACGTGAAATTCTATTATGTGAGCGAAAAATCATTAACGAAGGGAAAGATTAATATACTTCTATCATATGGGATGTATTATGTAGTATTGAAGATATAATTAAGAAAGAAAGTACATAAAGAAATAAATTTCTTTAAAGCTCCATTTTCAAGGAAATCAAGTTTGAAAATTGTTCCCGAATTTAGTTAATCCCGACTTGGTCAGGAAATTATTCTATTTGTGAAATAGATTTTGAAAACAAGTCAAATTTGTTGAATGCAACTTTTTTCACAAAACGTATCATTCTTGAAAACACTCAGCTGAGTACATATCTATTAAGCCGATTTTTAATTAAATATATTCAAACTCTGTTAGAGAACGAGGCCTTAGACGGAAAAATTTTATTACACATTTTTCACTTATTTCACTTATTTTTGCAAGTAGAATAATAACGTCCTATCAATTCAAATATGCTTGATAAATTTTCAAACTCGATTTTTCTGAAGAATGACGAGTTAAATGAAACTGTTATTTTTTAGTTTTGTTATATTTTTTCATATAGAATGAAATTTTCGTATTTTCAACAATGAAATTGTATGTACTCTAATAAATTGTTCTCCAACAAGTTTATATAAGCAGAGTGCTGTAATAAATACTTTTTTTTTTTTGATAATTTATTTTTATATACATTATTATATAGCATGTCCTTTGTCAGTGCGTTCTGTCTTCGGTGCAAGAAAAATAGTAAAGAATGCGCTCTTTGACATTTCATGATACGCATCTTGTTTTATTAAGCATTTATAAAATGTTTATCTTTGAAAGAAAACAAATGAAAATGTATTTGCGACAATTTTTATGCAATTACAGGAAGTTTGAAAATAAGAATGCAGATAATGCACGTAATATGCAAAGTACGCGAAGCAGATAAAACAATTTTCCACTTGGTTTGCATTTTTTAAATTATCTCCACAAAGATATGAATTTTCATAAATATACACAGTCTACTAACTGCACTACGTACTTGTTTCATTTAATTTATATATTTTAATTTATAATAACATTTTAATTCATAATAATTTATAATATATTTATAATTAACTTATTTTTAATTTGTAAGTTTATAATTTTTAATTTTTAACTTTGCGTGCTTATTTATATATAGATTATTTTTTAAATTCATCGTTAAAATTATTATTTAAGTATGTTTTAAAATATAAATTATCTACTATTTATTTGAAGTATGAAGATATGCACAGAAATTCTATCGGATATATATCGTGAAAAATATTTTAGTGCTGTTTCTTTTTCCTTCCGTTATCTAAATAAATGGGGAAAATATAGAGAAATAATTCATTATATTCATTAAAAACGGAGAAAGTTTCAACGTGGTAACTTTAATGGAGAATGATCAATAATAGTGACATATTCTCAATAATATAGTACACGTTCGTGAATCTAGGACACTGTCTTTACCGGTATAAATACACCCTTTGAGCACAATTCGGTGAACTGTGAAACCGTTCGTGCTTTCTTACCTGCAATTTCCAGATGATTCCAGATTTATAATTAACGCGGACACAGCCTCGAAGTAATATTAACGGTGAATGTTCAATTCGTTGCAACAAAAACGTTTCCACATAGTTTCGTAACAAAGTCGGGGCAATGTAAAACCAATTTCCGGCGTCTTGGTGGTAAACTTATATTAACCAAAAGCGCGGAATCATTTGCATTCCGGAGGGAGCCACGAACTGAGGGAATTCGAGAAGAAAAACACTGGTTCACCCTCGCGTAATACCAATCCCTTTAAACATTCAACGAAAAGTTTTTCGATAAAGAAGCCCCCAGAATATCCCGAAAACGTACCGAATGATTGTTGAAACCAAGTACGTTTAGCTGGGTGACGATGATTGAAATACAGCTGACAAACTTTGCAATACGTATGTATGAATAAGAATTTTCAAACATACGTATAAAATTGTAGATTTTAATAATGAGGAATAATGAGAGATTCGAATAAAAATCGACGCAAATCGATACAAGTTCTTTATTGATATAGTGTGAACTATATGGAATAGAGCTGGCAATATTAATTGGTTGGTAAACACTTGAAGAACTTTTATATAATACATTTAATGATTAGAAAACGATTAGTATGATTATGGTAAAAAATGTATATAGAGATACAAAATATTTATTGCATATACGTGATAAAGAATTAACATGCAGCGTCAACAATTATCTTGAATAAATAATAAAAATAGTCCCACTGAACATTACTAGTATGGTGGATAAATTATAAATTATTAGTTATTAATATATTAATATAGTGGATAATATATATATATATTAGATATAATATATATTAATATTATATATTTTATATTATATATTAATATAATATATATAATAGATATAATATATATTAATATAGTGGATAACTGTTTAAATACTTTTCTGGTTTCTACAAAATATATCAAATATCTCGTAATTTCTCTATATACATATTTTCAGACTTGTTTCAAACTCAAAGTAATGATGACAATTCAGATTGCTCACTATAGCAATACTAAGACGTCAAAATGTTTTATATAATATACACAATGCATTTATAATACAATATTTTCATAAATATTCGAACATTTTCATGAGCAGCTATGTATATGTATATTCCGATTGGAAACGATTTTAAAATCATATATATACATATGTACGTATATCGTTTGAACTTGACATTTGAAAGCGTACGAACACTTCTGTGACTCACTGTACGCAACATCTTCGTTCGTACGAGATTCGATTTACGCAGATGTTGATGAAAATTTCGCGTTAAATTTTCCACCCGTAGTGGCTCGACTCGCTCGAATTTCTGTGCTCGTTCGCTTTGAACTTCGTAGTTACAAGAAGTCCGTCTGTACGTCCATCTGATAAAACGGTGGCGAGAATAAATAAAACAAATCAGCGTTATTTCCGCCTAGCTCGGATCGTAATCACTATTGATATACGAGCTTTGCACACGACGAACAACTGCGCATCCAACTTTGTCAGACTCGTGAATCGTGCAACCGCGTTCTACAATGGATCGAAAAACTATTGGCACGCCTAGTTCCTTTGCAATATTTGAAAAATCCTTTATTTAAAAACTAATTGCACTGCAACATAGTAAGAATTCCATCGAGCACTCCAAAATTTTTTTTACATTTCTTTGAAAGCTTAGAACAGTAAAAAAAGAAAAAAAATCAGGCATGGAGGGTTAAGAAATAATTTAGAAAAATGGAAAAGAGAAGAGAACCAAATTCCACGCTGCCACGGATTGAGCAAAGCATTTCGCAAACGTCAACTGCGTTTTGTCACATCTATAAAACAATGAATTTGTTCCAACGAATTTGTACGTGTTTCGAAGCGTGTATCCGACACGTGGATAAAGTAAAATTTTCAGATTGACTTTGTCACATTCGTAAACTGAAAGCGGCGAGATTTAATAGATACGGCTGGGTCTCTTTATATCCGATTAACTTTCATACACGTTTTATTTACCTTGACACGTTAATTTTTTTTAACAAGTTTTAGTTTACACGTTTACTTTCTTAAACGAGATGCAAGATGTGAGAAAATATAAAAGCGTAAGACTTTTATAAGATTTTATACTGATTGTGGATATTTGACATTTAATGATACACAGGTAGAATAAATCTTATAATAAAAAAAAAAAATTAAATCGTTCAATACTAAAGTGTTGGATTCTTCTTCCTATAAATTTTAGTAAATTATTTTTTCATACAAATGTTTCTAATTTGTTTGGAAGAAACGATAAATTCTCCACTTTTATTAGTGAAACTGTTAGACGCAAGTAGAATTTTAGTGACAAAAATCAATTTCTAGAAAAATATCTCTAAGCATTCGGTAGTAAAATTATTGCGTGACTGTCTATAATAACAATAGGTATTTCTTCTCTACTCGAATTATGGGATATATTAATGACTGAATAACTAAAACTTGCGTAGAAAACGGTTTTTTAAAATTATTCTTTGTTGTTCGTTGTATATTTATATAATATTTCAAAAAATATATATAATATTAAAATAATATAGTACTAGAAAAATGCTGATCTCAACTAATGACTCATTAGAGCTTTACCGTCTTGTCTGAAGATTCTATTTTCTTTCTTTTTAATTCACTATGATAAATTTAGTTTTAATATTTTAAAAATTTATTTTAACATTTCAATAAAATTATGTTAATAACAAATTTGCTTGAATATTACCTGAATATTCTATACGTAAATCGTATCGTATTCAGTTTCGTTAATGTTCGGCTTGTAATTTAATATTGTTAATAACGTAGTTTAAATTAATAATTGTAGTTTAATTAATAATTGTAGTTTAATATTGTTAATAACGAGTCAGTTTAATATTGACTTGCAAAATTTGTCGAAACTCCGTCAATTTTGCGGAATTCAGAGGACGCGTGCCGAAAAGAACGTGGACTCTACAGAGCATATTATTCAAACAGCAATTTTTCTGCAACGATATCTTTACACGAGCCTGTTTTTGTACAGTACCAAGGTGTTTTCCTACTTTGCAATTGGTATACAGCACCAATTTTGTAAAAGAATTTGATCAGTAATAAACGCGTTGAAGGATTATCACGGAGATTTCTCACCATGAATATTTCTCTTGATCGAATTAAGTCGCGTAATTATGCTGACGCTCTAAGCGAGTCAGTGGATAAGGTACATGGGAACTGAAATTTCCGACAGTTCTCGTGGAATTAAACGGATAATTAATTCCCGGGCTCTATGTTACCCGATGGACGCGACAAGTTGCGCGAATCGATCTTCTTACAGAATTAATTCCAATACCTCGCTCAAAGTCGAAGTGCCAAGTATAAAAAGCTACGACCTCGTTTTCTTCTATTTTCCTTTTTTTTTTTTTTTTTTTTAATTACGACCGTGTCGCAAAGTTCGTTATTAAAATACATCCATCTCCGTATCTGATCTTACACGTGTCTATAGTTTACGGAATGTTGAATTCGTTCTTCACTCGATCGATTCGCTGAATCATCGACTCGACTCGATTAAATATTAAAAACTGATGTAACATGTCAGTTTATCGGTAAACTGCTATACCGCTCTATTTTTATTTGAAAAATGGGAAGAATCTGTTTCACTAATCACAAAGTGTTACATAACGCGTCAAACTTCATACATTTCTCCATGTTACATCCCTGCGAATTTTTGCAATGGATTACTAGTCTAATGCAATATGTATTTTGAAATCTCCCATGAAAAGCATTAAAATTCGCCGCGCCATTTATAGAGAGACAAGGAAAACCGCACGACAGAAGAAGATTTAACAGAACAATAGAGATCCTTTCAAACACGATCCACTCTCGTCCTTTAACCATAAAGCTCCTTTATCATTTTTCTTCGTGAATACTTAATCGCCACTATCTATTTTTTTTTCTTACTTTATTCATCTCTCTCTCTCTCTCTCTCGGCGATTTTTTTTTTTTTTATCGTAATGTAAGATACCACCAACGCTCGCCGAGTTACTAAACGCCCGAAGCGCAAAATTCCAGCGCCGAGTTCCGTCGATATTCCCGTGAGTAATTTTCTGAAAGGACAAAAGTGGTGTGCTACGCCGGCGAACATCTTCGTCATTTCCGGGACGGTTATACAAAGCCGCATGTATCGATCAGGCCATCAGGTCTCTCCTGTCTCTTACCGATGAGGGGAGGGTTAGGGAAAACACGCCTAACTGCATATGCATGCACGCTGCCGCCGAGGATCGAAAATCGATCCGACCTGTCCGGTCTTAATGAAACACGACGTATTAAACGTCTTACGGCGAACGTGTGCCGGAATCGGAGTGCCGGCGGAATTATCGCGATTCGATAAAGAATACACGATCAAATTTAACGGTGGACGTTGCAGAGCGATTATCGCGCAGTGAAATAAAAAAAAGAAAAAAGGGAGAGAAATAGAAAGAAGTGAAAAAGAGAGAAAGGAGGAATTATATTGAATTCTTGTGTAATGAAACAATTACTATCATCTTTGATTTTTTGAAAAGTCAAAAGATGTTCGTTTATCTCGCGTAATTCGTGTCTATCCAATTTTTGTGTCAATTTTGTGTAGAGTTTCCTGTCTTTCTAAAATGACATTAGACAGTGTGAACAGTGACAGGGGAGTAACTGAAGTAGAATAAAGGATATAAAATTGATTTTATGAAATTTTGTTGCAGGCATTATTATACAGTGGAAAGGAGAGGAAAAAAGGAGATAAGAAGAAGTGAGGAGGGAAGAAATTTTGAGAAAATAAAAAAACATTTATTTCGTGTAATTTGCGTCTATTCGATTATTCTAATACTATCAAATGATAATGGAAAAATTCCTTATCATTTTCAAAATGATATTAGATAGTGCGAACAATGATAGACGAATGATTAAAATACAATAAACTGAAGGCCAAAATGTAAAATTAATTTATATAATATTTTGGCGCAGACATTGTGCAGAAATTATTATACAGTGGAAATGAGAGAAAGGAAAAAGTAGAAAAAGGAAAAAGCTATTTTGCTGCATATTAAATATTAAAAAAAAAAAATTACTGTATGAGGGAAATGCTAATTGAGTACAGAAGAAGAACTCAAAAGAAAAAGACAATAAGAGGAATTTTATGAAAATTTGACGCAGTCGTTACAGAGGGATTATTATACGATGGAAGGAAGGAAAGAAAATAGGGGGAAAAAGCAAGAAAGGGAAAGAAATATTTAAAAAATTTAATTCGATCGTTATGTTTCTACATATTAGGAAATCTTTCACTCCACGGTTGACACGATAATTGAAACAGGAAAAAATATTAAGGAGGAAGATAAATGATATCTCGTTGAACCCATTTTAGGAAGTCCATGAACTAATCACCTAGTGGGTTCAATTAGATTAAAGATTATCTCGGTTCATCCTTGCGATTGCGCGAAATCCAATTTAATGTAAATGCATTCAACACGAAATCCAATTAGAAGACGCACACCAAGTAGGCGAAAAGTAACCCTTGAAATTTGAAATATCTAACAATGCCCGTTTGATATGGATTATACACTGTGCTACAATTTCAAGTGTAGAGAGTGTATTAAACAGTGTCAGATCGTTGACGATTCGCACAGTAATTATATCCGAAACGCTTATTCGATGAATTTAAATTTTGAATCAAAGAATACTTTTAATTCTGATAATAATTTCGTTGAAACTCTAACAAATATTGCGCTTTTACAAAAAGATACTAATAACGAAAATAAAAATAAAGATACAAAAGATATTATATGAGACGATTGACGATTCGAATAATTTTCCTGAAAACGAAGAAATGGAACTAAAAATTACGAGGGAAATTACGGGAACGTTGACGATTCATTTTCAAGGAATATTCGATGTAATATTTTTAATTTTTAAAATAACTTCGCTGGAACGGCGCCGAGTATGCTTATTTTTCGAAAACGCATTAATCGCGTAATTTTAGAAATAAAAGTCAAAGTGAAGATGAGAATTAGAATAATCACTTAAATTGGAATAAAAATAAAAAGGACACGGAAACGTAACTCTCCAAATTTGAAGAATAATTTATAAACACCATATCTTCGTAGCGAAACAATCTGCCTACGCGTCTCTTTCTTCGCGTAAACCCGCGCGATTCCATTTCAGACGAAGGAATATATTACACGCTGTGTTCTCGTTTCCTCCCCGTTAAAGGGCAAGAATTATGTCAGACCTTGTCGAGGAAGGAACGAAACGTCGAGGTAAAAATTCAGCTCGCGCCGGCCTTCAAGGTGTTTAAACTAACTTGCATCGCGCGACACAACGGACGCGACGATAAACTTTCGCAAAAGAACCCGGGGAACAGTGTCACGTTCGGGTTCCTCGTTTTTTCGGCCTCTTTCTTGCGTTCCCAGCGCAATGTCACTGACAGTCACGTCGCGTTCGTCTCGTAAACTTAGTTACGATTCTACAACAGAATAAGTGCATTTAACGTCTCAGAGATCATAAATACTACAGATTTTTGTGCAAACCAATTTTTCTTGTCGCTGTTAAACTGAACAATTTATTCAATATTTACACCGATGGAAAATTAATTAACAATTGCGCGGTGACTATTGTTATAAGTATGAAGATCTTTTCTTTCACGATATGGGGATACTTTTGGAAATATGGCGAGAGATTTAACAAAAATAAATAGTATTTTAAGAAAAGAAGCCTATTATCATTTTTATAAATACAAGAAACGCGATGGATACACAGATGAGAAGGAAATACTATTATTTTTTATTATTACTAGCGAAATGTTTCATGAATCATCGAAGGAATATATTCTCAATATGATATATATGTGTACAAAACGGAATATATAAAATTTGTTCAAATTAATTAAAGATTTTATATCTTATAAGAATTAAGAAAGAGTTGAGACGTGCGTATCAATATTAATTAATTTCAAGTAGCGATACATGTACCTAATGAAACTTAGATAGAGTAACCTATTAAAAAGTTACTTACTAAAGGTTTGTTCTAGACCTTATTTTTTGAATTAAAACTATCCAATTTCGTCATCACTAAAATACGTCTATTACCTCAAGTACCTAATAATAAACGCTGTCATTTTTGGACACGAACGAAATTTCCATCCTGAAGCAACACGAAAACTAAATATAAATGCTCCGGAAAAAATACGAGAATAATCCCTTCTCGATATCCAAGAAACAAGAAATCGACTAGGCTGAAATTCAAGATATACATTATACATACGTTTTAAAAGAAACTCGCATTCCCACTCATTACGCGATATCAAATTATCTTCAGAAAAGAAATGAATTCACGACTGTCAAAGTAGACTTCACGCTTCAAAAAATGAGATCAAGTGGATTATATGATGGTTGGATTATATGATCGTTTCTTATATCAGTTCAAATCGTTGGTTGGCCTGTACACGCTCTTCACTGCAGATTCTGGTTACAAAAGGGTTGAACAAAACGGAACCGACCACCTTGCCTCGCCATTTTCCCAAAGCAACATCGAAGTACCAAAAACAACGGTGCGGCTCGAGGGCGAAGTTAGACAAGTACACTTGTACGAACTTTTCTAATTATTTTTTCGCGCTCACGTCACCCCCTACGGTCGTGCCCCTATTTCGCCGAGTACATAACCACCTGAAGTACTATAGCTGTTCTCGGTCAGGGTACACGCAGTCGGGGTACGTTTCACGGCCCAACTACTGGCAGGTCACGGTTTTGTCAATTTGTCGAAAAGAGAATTTCGGATCTTTCGCGGCGATAAGATTTATCGGTCGAACGGTGATACAATCCGGATCGAAATGATAGCACACCCTTGGATTTTTCGTGTTTGAATGTGATGAAGGTCTACGAGAAACGTCGTACGATCGGGCCGTTGCTATTTGAATTATTATTATTATTTTTTGTTAAAACGTATTTTGAGAACGATTTAAGCCACCATTATGCTAACCCGATTTGTTTTCTCCTTCTCTTTGCCGGTTTCAGCTGTTAGAAGCATTGATTTACGAAGCGATTTACGCACCACGCGGCGAGTTTCGAAAGGAACGTTACTGGTAATAATTTCATGTCAAACGCAGACGTCCGATACTGTAACATACTCGCGTCACTGCGAGCCACGGTTATGGTTCACATCGTGTTTTCTCAGGGTTAACGACGCAAATGAAAATTCGCTGGTTCACGATACAGACAGACATCTGAAAATTATCTTACTTTACATCGTTCAGAGTTCTTGAATAAATTCTAGTTAATTCCCAACTTTCGCCATTTTGCATTTTCTTACAATAAATTTTTGTAGACTTATCATCAGCGTAGACGAAGATCTGAAAATTGTCTTAGTTTGCATTTCAGAGTTCTTGAATCAATTCTAATTAATTTCTGACTTTAGTCGCTCTACATCTTCTTACAATAAATTTTCGTACAAAAATTTTGTAAAATACGTATTAGAATAATTACGTGTCTTGTTAATCGTAAAATGAAGTTTCATAAATATTCAAATAATTTTTTATGAGCCACTGTATGTAGGTTTCGACTGCTCGAATTGAAAATTTTTATTTTTTTTTTATCAAGCATCGCGATATTAATCATGTCAAAAATATATTAAATTTCGTGTCATTTAACAGTACTTTTATGTGGCTATGAAAATTTGATATCGTTGAGAAAGAAACGTTCGTACCTGACGAAAAGACTTTTTATAACCATCATGTAAATTGAAAGTCACCGTCAAAAGAGGAATATTTATTCAAAGAAATACATCGTGCTTTGAAACATCGATACTTGGACAAAAATAAAACTGCAGTTTTAATTTACTTAATTCGAGTAAGCTCGGAGCCAGTGCCTTGAACACCAATTATACCACATGTACTTTTGAAACTCCCACGTCCCCCCTCCCCTCCCCTCCCATCGTACTGTAATTTGCTCATTGCTTTCATGCGCTAAATTAAATTAAATTACTGTTATGAACTTTTATTCATCGTACGTGAATTTACAAAAAAAAAAAAGAAACAGAAAAAACTAGATGTATCGTTTGAAAAATTCAAGACGACCCAGTTACTGCAGGTTCCTCGTAGAAATCGCATTAATCTGCGCCGTTTAGTTTCTGTACAAAACATTTTTCCCATCTCGACAAAGTCATTCGAACTCGATGAAATGTATGATTCATCCTATGTAAAACTTCACCTGTATATGATCATTATATTCTCTCTCTTTCTTCTTTTATTATATAGGTATATATTTTTTACGACCCATCCCCAGACACTTTTCCCACGAACTATCAATTTCCACTTTCACCATTATTCCCATCGATCGGTAACCTCCATCTAGCTTCCATTGAGGTTCCATTTGGAAAATCAGTCCCAGTCAACTCTCGTTGTAAACGAAATTGATAACTACGATAAAAGCGAATATTGATTTTATTTTATTTATTTCACTTTTCAGCTTATTTCGTTTAATTTTAAATTTCTTTACGCCAATTTACTCTTTCTTTCAAGTTTGATTGTTCTATTCTTTATTTTTATTTTCAACTTTTCACGAAAATTATGTAGATTCTACGAATAAATAAAAACAGAACTTTATTTTATATCGGTACTATATTTTACGATAAATATGTTTTTACGTTTGTGCTAATTACGTTCATTCCTGCAACTTCAAATTTCCCATAAGTGCGTAAAAATCCGCAGTCACGGATTTTAAAACCGATTTTAATATCTGAAACCAAGATGTCTCATTCTACAATAAGTAGAATTATCTGAATTAAAAAAAAAAGTACGCTAAGTTTCGAACACATCGTGCACTGGTAACTTCGTAAATCAAGCACTGCAATACCGAAGCTCTAGATTTCAAATTGTGGAGGAGAATCGAAGAACAGGGTTGGCTGGGAACGCGAAGTCGTACAACGTATGTACAATATTTCCAGATGTTGCTGCGCGTATCGTTTTCCTCCACAACGCCAGCCACGGGGATTACTCTACATTCCGCGTTTCTCTTTGTGTTACACGAAGGGATTTGCGATATTTCTTCTACATGCGAGTCTGTTCTCGATAAACGTTTACCGGAAACATCTGTGCGTTACTGAGAAAAAAAGGTAAAACAGACATGCTCCGAGAGAATTAGACGCAACGAAAAGAACGGTCACGTTTCGAAAACAAGTACAATGACATCGACACTTAGAGTGGAGAAAAACAACTTCTTTAAATAAATGAATACTTCATTTGTGATATTATTATCGCTTATTACGCGTAAGAATCGACTTCTGGACAAATAATTTGAAAAAATAGAACCGAATATTACATAAAACTATGTTTATGTTATATATATTTTGTACAATTTTATACTTAAATGTATAAAAATCTGCTACAAGCTTTTCAGCAAGAGTGTATCTGTATTTCAATGGAAATTGTAGAAAAAGATTTCGTATATAATTGATGCAATGAATTCGTAATTCAACAAATGAGAATGTTAACAACTAGGATGTTTGTGTTGGAAATACGGATAAATGGGGCAATAATAAAATTGTCATCCCCGGCGTAGATCTTTGTTATATTGATTTTCGTTAAATATTTAACGGCTTGAAAATAGAATTATTAACATATCGCTAAGATGTTTGTAAAGTATTGATGGTAATACTAATTCACGAGTTCTTTGTAGCATTAAAAGGTAGTATTAAAAATTCTCCAATTAATTAATATTAAAGGAGAACGTTGTAGGTATTTCTTTTCATTTTCTTATTTAAAAATTTACTATGTAAAAATTCACTATTCACGTATAAAATTCGATAGTAAAATTGTCATCTTTGATGGAGAGTGTCTTTTTGTTGTTATTGAAATATCTCGCGAAATGTTTAAGAACCTGAAGGTAAAAATATTACACGGAGAGTTATAATTAATGTATCGTCGGAGCCTTTCTGGAGTATTCTTGTAATAGAATTCTACGTGCACAATTAAAACAGTGAGAATTGCGTTGTAAATTGAAACGTTGTGCCCTTTTTTTTCTGCGTTAAGAATTCACTGTTCGCGGATAATGACATGGTAGAAAATTGTCATTAAGGAAGGAGTACGAGGCGGTGAGTTTCATTAGGTACAGGCACCGATCGTTACAGATCTAATCTTGTCGCGGCACTCCACTCTAAAAAGTGAAAACAAGGTCAGCCAAGGTCTAATATTTTTGGTCCAGAACTACCAAGCGAATATATGATTTTTACCCGTGTTGCTAGAGCCACTGTGTATGTATGTTGCCTGAAAGTGGCTCTCACCCTCTTAAACACCTGTGCAAAGTTAAAAAAAAAAAACCGACTTATATATTTTACCTTCCGTTCGCAATATCTTCCTATCTACTGTGTACATACACAGTTCCATATCTTCGTTTCATTTTCCAACAAACACGCCCACCTATTTCATTGTAAATTTAACGATAAAATCTGAAAAAAAAAAAATGAAAGATACACACAACCTCGTGATCGAGATCAAGATAAGAATGAAAGAAAAATATCTGACACGCCCAAGAATGTGAAACTACGTTTTATTTATGGGACGAAATATCGAACTTTTATAAAAATGAGTAGAAAACCATTTCAAACGCGTTAAATCATTTTGTTTTTTCTTTTATTAAATCTTCGAAAGCAAATAGTTTGTTTCATCTTTTTAATTTTCATCGTTTATTTTATTCAACGATCATTTATTTCAATCATTCTAACGTATAAAAATTACGGTCACGCTATAATTGACCAATTTTTGTTTTAATGACAATTTTTATTTTAATCACCGCTTGAATCACAATTAACAAACAATTCCTTTAATTTTTTCACATGATTGTTCACATACACTCCATCTATTCTTAAAATATTTATTGTCACCACCGGTTAAATGATAATTTTTATTTGAACTACACTGAAAGCACAACGTTGACAATCCATTCTCTCATCCCAATTATTTCTGTTATTTAACATTTTTGTATTCATCTTGTTTCAATCATACCGTGGAAGCACGAGAATATTCAACATTCTCGGGGTCGGAGGATTGACCCAAATGCTGAGCGAGGGTTAATTCGTTTTTTTTTTTTTTTTCTATCGAGGAAAGCACGTTTACAGCGGCGGCGGCGGTGAAGGATCGGTAACGATCGCGTGTAATTGAATAAGCAAACGAACGATTGCCGCGGTCACGTCTGATAATTAATGCAATCGGAAGCGATTCCGTGATGCGCGATCCCGTTCCAGTTGCCGCGATTTTTATTTGTCCACGGGCTGAAGGGCCGAGGTGAGGACGAACGAGCCAAGGTTCAAGAGGATGGGGGCGAAACTCGGTCTTTCCAGGGGAGGGAAGAAAAAAAAAAAAAGAGACAGACAGAGAAGCCGGTGTAAGTTGCTCGTATAGGGGTTAACAAACAACGTAGAACAATGGAAGTGTTCGACTTTGTGGAGTGAACGTGGCTACCTCTGTATGTACACCCTTTAACGAAAATTTCGATAAAATCTCTGTTTAGGTCCTCCTTGTGAAGTGTTTCGAGTGTCTCGGCCGTATTCAATGACGAAAAATACACGTTAACATCGTTGGCGCTTATAGAAACATTTTATGAATGTTTCATAATTGTTATATATATATATGTATAATGTTACGTAAAATATTTCGATATTGTGTTAAGACTGTTATGTTTAAAACAAATTTGAAATTGTTTGAACATATTGAATATTTTCTAAAATATTGGATATGTTACAATAGTAATACAATGAAGGAGCGTCTTTCATTTTACGATACTATTTAATTATTAGCGTTATTTAATGGTATGCTTTTATACCGACGATGTTCGTCTTATTTGAAACATTTTAAATTGCGATCAGCGCGTTAAATCATTTTTATTTGAACTTTAACACAGACATGTTAACAAATACAAGTAAAGCCTTTGAACTTCGAAACGCAACCCGTTTCTAAAAACGATTCGACTTCCAAGTTGCCCAATTTTTGTGTTAAATTTCCCCGTAAGAAACCATGCAAATTGAATCAGTCAGCTATCTAATATAAATAATTTTCAGTTACGGTTTAAGTATATAAAAATTATATACATAAATAATACAGTCAACATGCAAAAAATCGAAAACATTATATCGAACGTTAGAACTAAATATTTAAGAATGATTTTCATAATGTCTATTGAAATATAATTTAGGTCATACAGAATTAAATTAGAGAGAAGGCGTTTGATAATTGAATAACGAACGATGAAATTTCATTTTTCGTTTTTGGGTATCGTTTGCCCGATATCCAACTCTCTGCCAACTTTTCGTTCAATTCGTAATTTTTGCTCGAGCTTCAAGGCCGGGCTCCCTCGAATTTTGTCCGAATTCCAAGTTTTGCTAGAGCATCAAACCGTTCGCAGTTCGAGTCTGTCCTATTTTTCATTGTTGCTCGTTGGAAAATCGGTTCCGATTGCAGGGATTCTCAGGTGTGATCGTTCGCTTATTGAATTACACGCGATCGTTATCGATTATTCGTAGCTGTGAACGCGCGCGTCCCTCAACAGCTGCAGGCTTCTCAATAGGAAAAACGAATTAAAATTGTGCCTCCGAGCGGAAGGGCGACGGAGTTTCATTTTCAAGCGTGATTCTCGACGAAATGTTTTCTTACAAACGTTCTCAAACGGTCTTTTTTTTTGTGGAAGGAAGGTGCTGCTGAATGTTTTATTCATATTTTATACGTCTATTTATAGGCGGTTACAATGATCGATTTTTGGTGACATTTTCCGTCGGATATACCCGGCGCGGCGAGTCTTTCAGGGAAATTCTCGCGACTAAATTTTTTTTTATTTTCAGAGTGATGGATGGAACGTGATACCGTGTAATATTTCACTTGAAGAGGAAATAAGAAATGGAGAAAATGATATTTGCACGTTTGTGTAAATTGGAATTTTTAAATTTCAATTTCTATACGGATATTGCTTTATCCTTGTGGTCAAAACGACCAATCATTTTTATTAAATGTTTTTTTGCAGATGTAAGACAGTCTTTTTGCAATGTTTAAAGTTCGTTGCGTAAAGTTCCTCTTTGAAGTTCGTAATAAATACGTAAGAATTCACTATCTTCTCATAAACAAGCAAGGGAATTGGAATAATGATGGTTATAAAAAAGGAGTCCGAACTTTGATACTGGACAAGATTATTAAAAATGTTGAATAAAGGTAGATCAAATTTTCAGTTTGAGGGGAAATGTAATAAGGACTGAAATCTAAATTAAAACGTACAACAGGAAAGTTGTATAAAGTAACCAAAACATAACGCATGTTGAAACATTTAGTACGTGAAGCAATTTTCTACTTAAAATCCACTTTTTAAGTCATATTTATAAAAATTTGAATCGATCTAGTAATAAGAATTGATCTAGTAATGAATTGGAGCAAGTAATGCATTTTCACATCGTTGAAAAGTTGATAGAACATTTCTATTTATAAAAATGGATTTCGAATCTTAAGGGTGAAATGATCAATGAATGAGTGTAGCGCAAAAAATATCCCAAGCACTAAAATTGTATATTAAAGAGGTTGTCTCAAAAAGAGAAATAGTCTATCTTTGAAATATATAATAATAATAATCTTTAATATTCATATCTTTGTTCTTTAAATAAATAGATACAATGTCTCGTTTAATGAAAGTACGAATATTCTTTGGTATTTTTCTCGGAGAAGTTCTTCTTAATTTTGAAGAACTGTATATAGTAATTTTACAAAAACCTTTCCAGCGGAAACGGATTGCGTTCTACGTTTCGAAATGACATAATTTTTGAAACACATTCAGAAGAACTCGTCTCTCCATTTTATTTTCATCGGCAGGAAAGTTATTTATCTTTCGTTTATGTAGTTTGAATATATAAAATTTAGAAATGCTCCAATAACTTCAAACTCCGTTGAAAATTTTTAACACTTTTACAAAAGTTTCTACCTAAGTACCTAAAATCTATTCCTCAAAAAAAAAAAAAAAAATATATATATATATTTAAGAAAATAGATATATATATAAAAGAAACAGAGAAAAGGTCTGAATAGAAAAATAGACGTTCCTACCAAGTATTTCTAGAATCTCTGTATTCTAAAAGAAATATTTCCAATGCCTAGAAATAAAAAGAAAAACAGAAAAACGTCGAACGTTTCTATCCACTTTTAAAAAGAAATATCTCCTCCTCGTTCTGCAAGAAAGAAATCGAACTTGAAGTTTTTAAAATATATTCCTCAAAAGAAATACACATCTCGTTCTTCTTCTGCTAGTTCCAAAAGACCGAAAAAGAAATTATTTCCACGCTCTAATTCCAAAAAGATTTTTTAGTTCTAAATATTTTAATTTTAAAAGAGACAAGGAACAACAAAAAGATCTAAATAGAAAATCAAACTATTCTGTATCAATTATTTCTAAAGTCTATTCTTCAGAGACAGGTTCTTCCTTCAATTTCAGCGAGCAAAAAAACGAGAAACGGAAAAATCGAGCGTCCCTAATCCATCTCTCGAAAGAAATATCTTTCTCTCTCATTTCTAGTTTCAGAAAACAATAGACGAAGGGAGAAACAAACATTCCTACCAACAATTTTGAAATCTATCCTTTTCCTTTTTACAAAAAATCAGACATGCCTATTAACTATTTCTAAACTCCATCCCCCAAAAGAACTATCTTTCTCTTTTCCTAGTTTCAAAAAATGAAAAACGGAAAAGAAATCAGAGGGAACAACGAATATTCGTTCCGACTATTTCTAAAATCTATCCCTCGAACGAAAGTTCCAAGAAAAAGAAATATTTCCTTTCTTCTAGTTACAAAAAATCGAACCTCCCTCTCAATTATTTCTAAACTCCATTCCCCAAAAGAGCTATCTTCCTCTTTCCCGTCTAATTTCAAAGAACGAAAAAACGGAAAAGGAATCCAAAAGAAACAAACGAACATTCGTCCCAACTCTTTCTGAAGTCCATCCCTCAAACGAACGTTCTAAAGAAAGAAAGAAAGAAAAAAGAAATTCTCTCTTCTAGGTACAAAAAAAAAAACCGAACGTCCCTACCAACTATTTCCCGTCCCACGAGAGAATAATCTTTCTCCATTCCTTCTAATTTCAAAAAACGAAAGACGAAGGTAGGAAGAAAGGAATCCAAAGGGACCAGCGAACACCCCTCTCGGCCGTTTCTAAGATCCATCCTTCAAACGAAAGTTTCGAAAAAAAAAAAAAAAAAAAAAAGAAAAAGAGAAAAGAAGAGAGAGAGAGAGAGAGAGAGAGAGAGAGACCAACGTTTTCTGCAAAGAAATACCGTTCCATTTCAACCCTACCCAGAAACCTTAACCACGCCACAACAATATCTAAGATCTACTACTACTATTAAACGAGCTGCTCCCCCCCTCCCTCCGACACCTTTCTATTTTCACCTAATTTTCAAAAGAAATTAGTTAGACCGCGTGGAAATAAGGGCGCGTCGCGTGTCACGACGCCGTAACTAATTTTCCCTCCCTTCGACCTTAACGCCCCTTACGTAGGAGAGAGGTTCATGCAAAACTCGCGTATCGCCGGCCGCGTTTCACCCCTAGTAAGATCTAAGAGCTCGTTGTAAACTCGTTGTAATAGTGTGCGACTCACCTGACGGCGGTGGTGGTGCGCGACGACTTTTTTTTTTTCACCTTCGCGGACGTGAGCTCTACCTGATTTCGACGTGCGACTGGCGCATTCGAGGTGCCGGCGATTCCTTTTATAACAGCGGCACTTGACGGCCCTGCGCGGAAACGCCACGCAGTCTCTGTGAGGCGACCGCAGGAACGTGCCTGCGTGAACGGATCGCGCGCCCCGTGCACTCACGGCGCGGTGAACGGTGGAAAAGAAGAAATTATGAAACGCGTGGAAAGGTCACCTTTGTTCAAATATCACGCTTCCGCCCATCTGATATTTTATCATTCGTCGTTCTGCTATTTTCCCCAACTGGGGTTCTGTTTGAGTCAGAATCTCGCGGATTGTCGCACGTTTCCGTGTACATCTGTCTCGGAATTTCGATTATTTGAAACGGAGAAAGATGAGTTTTCTTGAATTGTTGATTGATTTGTAATTATGGTTAAGACAGTTGTAATTAAATTTTCAACAACAACAGCCAAAATTTGGAGTAATCAGACCGCGGATTTTCATGTAACTTGAATTAGAAAAGTGGAACTTTGATAGAAATTTATTATGATAAATAATCTTATTTTATAACAGATGTTTCATATATTTTTTACACATTATATATATGTTCCGTGAGTCTTTGCTTCTTTCAATATTCCACGAAATAAAATTACATTGTTGTAATTAAATTAAATTACTGTAGAAATATAGCGGTTTCTTATGTTTCTTTCCAATATGTAATGTATTAACAGATATTTATGGAAATTTTTGCATGCAAATATTTTCATGAAGCTAATTCAAGTAATATTTATTCGATGAAACCAAGCTTAAATTTTTTTAATTACGTTCATAATGTATATCATGATAGCGTCGATTTATTTTCGGTTTCTTTTCAAATTAAATTTCAGTGCAATGCACAAGTGTGCACACATCAAAACGAATAAAATTTATTTCGACAATAATAATAATAACAACATATTTCATACACTAGTAAACTAGTAGTGGCTTTTTATCCCAATTTATCTACGTTTCAAACAAATACAAGAGACATCGATACAACAAACATCCGATTTAATTTCTATAATTTCAAACAATCATCATATGATTAAAGCCTATGAAAAAAATCCCTTTTAAATCCCTGATTCTCTTTGCATATTTGGAATTTGGCAGACGTATTTAGACTTGCTGACTTTTGTGACTGACTGTATGTGAATCCGATGTGCACTTTGATTACATTCCACGCTCGTTTGAAAAGAATTTTTGTGTAGCATTTCTGCATTCCCTTTTATACATACATATATGTAGGTTATTTGTTTTATGTTCGTCGTTTGAAATGTCGCTTCAAAAATGTTAGAGGATGATTCGAGGGATAAAAATACATTTATCATATTTTTTTCACGATATACATATCTGATATGAACCTAGCGATATGAACGACATATGGGATGTTATATAAATCGTTGATTCGGTTTGAACAATCGAAGATGTAATTATTTTACCGTGGCACGTAATAGACAATAGCAAATTTCTCTAAAAATTATTACATTTGGAAAAAATAAAACGAACTTCGTTGATTCAATTGGAGCAATTGAGAATGTAATTATTTTAGAATATCACGTAACACACAATACGCGATATTTCCTAAAAATTGTATTTGAAGAAAAAATCGGATTTTATTAATTCAGTTGAGGCAAATGAAAACATAATTGTTTCACAACAGTATGTAATAGACGATAGACGAATTTTTCGAAATATTATTGTGTTTCAGAATTGATGAATTATACTTCGTTAAATTTGGAAAATTGGAAATGTAACTTTTTTAGAAAACTACGTAGCAAACGATAGGAGATATATTTTAAAGATAATTATACTTGAGAAACCAATCAAATTTTATCGAGTCACTGTGAACAATTCAAGGTATAATTACACAAACGATACAGCATATTTTCTAAAGGACAATATAATATTTGAAAAGTAAATTTTTCAACTTTGTTGGTTCGGTTTGAACGATTGAAAATGTAATTACCCTACAATAGCATACAGTAGCATATGTTGTACGTCAAAATAATGCTATATTGTTTGAAACCAGATTTTACAAGTTCTATGCGACCTACTTTTTATAGAGACAGCACCTAATCACACCTATTCTGCAACATTCGCAGTTCATAGAGAGAGGCGCACACAAGAAAATTGCACATTGAAGTAAAAATCTCGTAAAAGATTGCAAATAAACTTTCTATGGGTGGTTAACCGAACGCTAAAGTAATTTTTCATGAAACAAAAGTGCACAGGTTTTCAATGTTATATTTTTTCTAACAATTTATCGTGTTACGATATTTTATTATATTCGTTGGATATAATAATTTTAATTCCTTTTTCGTGGCTTTGACGATAAAAATGATCTAAAATATTATGCAGATTAGATTTTATTAACATAACTTTTTTACAAATTTTCATTTAGAGCTTAATTTGAGATTTTATATTTGAAAAAGGGGTATCATACAAATTCCTCAACGTCATTCAAAACATACTTACACAAAGTATACTTACAGAAAAAAAAAATAAGATGCAAAATTACGAATCTAAAATTAAAAAGAAGGAAATAATTATTTTGCAGATGTCAAAGAATTTTCTATGTTACGAAATATACGAACTTATGTCCTTAAAGTGACAAGAAATTTCATTTTCGATAGAATTAACATTTAATAGTATTAATGGACTTTCTTTTTGGATTAGATCAACAATAGCAAACAATAATATGACTTGGTTAATTAACCAGCAACTAGGAAGTAAAGCTTGCAAATTCAAAAGCCACAAAACCTTAGAAATACTATGTAGCTTGCAACTTATACAACCGGAAACTGTTAGCCGAAATGCTGTTGGCGACGATGTGGTCGCGTTTAGTTGCTATTTGCCCACTGCATGGAATTTCAGGCAGCCAAGGTGGAGGTGAAATCGATTAATCATTACATGTTCATAAGCTGCCAGCTGTTTCGAATGAAACGCTGAATTTGCAATGACTTATATTCGAAGAATACTTCGAACGAGATAATTGTCGAGATTAGCGCTTGAAAAGAGAAATAGCCAAGTGTTTCTAAATGTTACACGCGTTGAAAAATAGTTTACTAAATAAACTAAAAAATTAATTCATTATCTTTTGTTGTACATAATAAATAAAAATGAATAAATAAATTAGGTATATTATGTAAAATAAAAGATAGGAAATTAATTAATGTAATAGTAAATAGTTCATAAATATTTTATAAATATATACACATATAAATTACTATTAATAATTATTATTAATTTATTTATCGTATTTAGCAGAGAATAATAAATTAATTGACGGTACAATATATATATTATAATGTAAATATGTTATCTGTAGCATAGAATGATGAATTAATCAGAATTTAATAAGAATTTAATGAATTCCTCAATAAACCTGCTAAATTTTAATTACCTAAAAGGTGTTAGAACCTTCGCAAATTCGAGCTGACGAGATTTGCACATATTGATAAAATTGCTCGTAATAACGCGTATCAAGAAAACACTCGAACCTTTTGTCAAAATAGAGTACAAACGAGAGGATCGATATCCATAGAAACTAAAAATTATTCGAGATATAGGTCAACAGGTCGGTCCACTTGGTACAAACATTCGACTAACCAGATTTCCTAGTTGGAAATAAAAAAAGAAAATTGAGTTAAAAACTAAGTCACGTAACTGAATAAATTTGTTAAAATTAAATGCTACAAGTCGGCTGAATTTCCTCAAGGAAAAACCGGACGAACGAGTTTAGAGAGTCCAATTAAAGATGGAATAGCAGCGGATACGTGTTCGAGGACCAACAAGAATCTCGTCGATAAGGCGTATAATTATTTTAAACTGCGATCTTTCGCGCACCTACGCCGTTTTCCGAAAAGAAAATTCTTCGTACGAATTCTGATGGATTCTTGCCGCCACCTGTTCAAAATTCATGGACGCTCGCTAAGATTATCGACCTTGTAGCTGCAGCCGATAAAACAGAGAGAAGGGTGTGAGCTTTCGACGGTGGCACCACAGACGAGGTATATGAATAGACCCAACATACAATGTACTTTTTCGGCCCACGATTGGAGGGTGCACGAGCCCACTTATCATTTTCGTGTCACATCCTGTCGTACCGATTCAGGCAAGTTTTGCACCGTGAAAATCAGAAAATAATGACAGTGTTGCCAGATATATTTCGAGAATTATTCATTGAATTGAACGTGGTGGAACATCAATGAAAGAATATAACAATTTTAAAACAGAGAATATAACAATTGAAAGAATATAACAATTGAAAGAATATAACAATTTTAAAACAGAGATTGATGAAAATTGAGATGAAAAATTTAGTATATATTTGACTATTAACACCTGTTTAAAAGTATATTGCATACATATTGTATATCTTGCATACATTGCAAGATTGCATACATTTGCATTCGTATGTATTTTATATATTGTATAAATTTATGTATTGTATGATTATATGATTGCATGAGAGACGAACTTATTGTTAACGCGATCGTTGTTTGCGAGACAGAGTTTTATAGTTCATACTTGTGTTTTAGAGTTAAGATTAGATTAAGATTAGATTTAAGTTTGAAGTTGAACCATGGAACGTCTGTCTCCTTTTTGTGTAATTCCGGGCTAAGTAGAATAAAGACTCGTGCGTAGTCACCTCCTCGTGGTAAGACAAGGTAATTGATATCGTTTTACAAACATCAAAGCTTGGACAATAAAGTTTAATGTTTGTAAAACGGTATCAAGCTAAGAACTACGCGACCCACAATTCAGTTTAGATCGTGCAAATTTCTCTCCTTTTTTTATTTCGCGGAACTGCAGTTGATGAGTAAATTTTTCAAAACAAAGTGTGTTTCCATCTAAGAAAATGTAAACAAACATTGGGAATCAAAATAAATAGACCAGTGTTCGCAAAAAAAAAGCGAAATTTCAAAGTTTTCGAAATTACGATCTCAAATTTTCGAAAATTTTTCGAAACAAAGTGTGTTTACATAAAAAAAATGTAAATAAACATTGGAAACCAAAATAAACAGACAAATGTTTGCAAACAAAGCGAAATTTAGGAGTGAATTTGTGAATAATATTTCTGAATATACTAATTGTTTAAACATTATCGAATATTTCTAATAATTTATTTGTAACAATTAAACAATAAATTCTCTTCTATAACATTTCCAAGTGCTATTTAAAATCTTCAATTAATAATTTGTAGCAATCGAGTCACTACTACATTTCTAGGAAATTTTAATCATATGTTTTGCATCATTAACGACCGGAAGATCGAATTAATGTCGATCGATACAGAGACAAGAGTTTATTACGAATTAAATTACCGTTGTGTGCACATCGGTCAAATTTTAGAAGTTTGAAAAAAATTATCAACTGTTCTGGATAACTGAAATATATGATTAACCTTGAGCGGAGGCTCATTACCAATTAAACTTCCGTCGTGTGCACATCGATCAAAATTTAGGAGTGAATTAAATATTTCTGAATATTCTAATTGTTTAAATATTATTTAATATTTCTAATAACTTATTTGTAACAATTAAACAATAAATTCTCTTTTATTTCGATGTTCTATTTAAAATTTTTAATTAATCATCTGTAGTAATCGAGTCACTACATTTCTAAGAAATTGTCATTATCTGTATCGCATTATTAACGATCGAAAGATCGGATTATTATCAATCGATACGGAGACAAGAACTCATTACGAATTGAATTTTTGTCGTGTCCACATCGACCAAATTTAGAAGTTTGAAAGAAATTGTCAACTGTTCTGAATCACTGACAACCGAAATATACATTAACCTTGAGCGGAGAATCATTACCAATTGAACTTCCGTCGTGTGTACATCGACCGAATTTTAGAAATTTGAAAAAAAAATTATCAACTGTTCTGGATCACTGACGATCAAAATATATATTAACCTTAAGGAGTACGGAGGCTCATTACCAATTGAACTTTCGTCGTGTGCACATCGACCAAAATTTAGGAGTGAGTTTTAAATAATATTTCTGAATATTCCAATTGTTTAAATATTACCTAATATTTCTAATAATTTATTTGTAACAATTAAACAATAAATTCTCTTCTATAACATTTCTAAGTTCTATTTAAAATTTTTAATTAATCATTTGTAGTAATCGAGTCACTAATACATTTCTAAGAAATTTTCATTATCTGTATCGCATCATTAACGACCGAAAGATCAGATTAATGTCAATCGATACGGAGACAAGAGCTCATTACGAATTGAATTTTTGTCCTGTCCACATCGACCAAATTTAGAAGTTTGAAAAAAATTATCAACTGTTCTGGATTACTGACGACCGAAATATACATTAACCTTGAACAATACGGAGGCTCATTATCAATTAAACTTCCATCGTATACACATCGACCAAATTTTAGAAATTTGAAAAAAATTACCAACCGCTCTCGATCACTGACGAATGAAACATATGATTAACCTTGAGCAGTAATGAGGCTCATTATCAATCAAACTTCCGTCGTGTCCACATCGAATAAAATTTAACAGAAAAATTTCAAATGATATGTCTGCAACTAAACCTTAATCTACAATTCTGACTTCAACGATTGGTAAGTTACATGGTTTGGTTTCCTTAGTGTTGAGTTAATACTTGATCGTGACTATTTGAACTTGAATACGAGTTCAATTTCCATTGTATCGTAGTCGTACAAGATATACTTTATTAGTTACCATTCTTTAATACGTGATATATGTTATATTTCTGCATATACATAGATCATATTAGTCTAACAATACTATTGCTATTTAAATATTATTAGATACTTTCAGAATTTCTCTTTAAATCCATAATTTGGAAAATAATTTAGTCCTTTACTATTAATTAATCAAACAAGAATATTTTTTCAATATCATAAATTAGTCATTAGATCGAGCAAACAATTATGCCTTATTTTACGAATACCATTTCTCTTTGTAACAAATTACTTCAATTCAGTACAAGTTGAAACCTGTGTGAGAAATATATGAAACAGTACTGATTTACAAGACTGATTATAATGAGACCTGTGTGCGTAGTCACCTCCACGTGGTGGGTCTTGGTAATTGATATCGTTTTACAAACATTAAAGTTTAATCAAGCTAAGTTGTAAAACGGTAAACGATTAACTTTAATGTTTGTGACACGATATCAAGCTAAGAACTGCGCAACCTACAGTTCAGTTTAGATCGTGAAAATTTCTGTTCATTCTGTATTTCACGATCTAAACTGAACTGTAGGTACAATTAGTTGATAAGTAAACTATTGG
>NW_025110187.1:217597-219868 GCF_011392965.1 Frieseomelitta varia | reverse complement strand
AGTTTTAGTTAATTATAAGATAATTAATATCTGGGACGACGAGGGATCTCGCAGGGACATCGTGGGATGCGTGCGTCTTAGTTTTAAGTTGCGTGCGTTTAGATTTAGTAATTATAAGTTAGTATTTGTGAATTCACTGTGAACGCATTCTGTACAAAGACACGTTTATTTCACTTGAGACGAAATTATGGAAACCTCCTCGATTCTCTTTTTTCGTTCGTTGTCACTGTGATTGTTACTATCATTGCACTAGAGTAGAGTTACATTTGTTACTGTCATTGCAAGAGAGTATAGTTACTTTTGTTACTGTCATTGCACTGGAGTAGAGTTACTTTTGTCACTGCCATTATACTACAGTAGAGTTACATTTGTCATTGCACTAGAGTAGAGTTTCCACCTTTCGCTGTCAGTGTGTTCAAATCGGTGGACTGCAGCCTTGTCCGAAAGGACGAGGTTGGTTCTTGTAGTCTAGCGTCCTTTATAATACGGCTTCAGTGGTTCATCGGAACCCCACTGCTGTTGGGAGTAGCGCTAGACTACTTTTCTCTCGAAATGCTCGAACTTCGATTTGGCACACTGACAAACTGCGGTTTCATTCTTCGTTATATCCCTTGCAGAGCACGATATTAAAGCGTTTCGTTTCTTTATCCTTATTTCATTTAAAGTTCAATAAACGTGGCTTTGATACAAATTGCGCTGGTAGGGCTGAGAATTATTGTACAGTTATTCTGTAACATTAAAGTTAGTCATATATGTCTTTAGTATGAGAAGCTGCGAGTGATTGCGAAATATTTTATGACTTTCCCTCGTATGTATTGTATGATTATATGAATTGTATGTTTGTATGTATTGTATGTATCGTACGATTTTATGTACTGAATGTATTATATGATTGTATATATTTTACGATTGCATACGTTGTATTGCCTGTATTGTATGATTGTATGAATGTGCGAGAGATAAACTCATTATTAGTGCGTTCAACATTATAATGTTGGGAGACAGAGTTCCGTAGTTCTCATACTTGCGTTTTAGAGTTAAGATTTGTATT
The DNA here is from genome assembly GCF_011392965.1 of Frieseomelitta varia. Taxonomy (NCBI): domain Eukaryota; kingdom Metazoa; phylum Arthropoda; class Insecta; order Hymenoptera; family Apidae; genus Frieseomelitta; species Frieseomelitta varia. Next base: position 218,817 of record NW_025110187.1, on the reverse strand, counting down.
TGAGCTTGAGATTGAACTATGAAACTGTCTCCTTTTTACGTAACTCCAGGCCAAGTAGAATAGAAACTCAATATTCATTGAGTTGAATGCCGAGTTGCTTGGTTGGGAATAGGGCCCGTGGCGAGTCTCGTAAGTAGTCACCTTCTCTGGTGAGATCTGGTAATTAATATCGTTTTATTAACATTAAAGTTTGTAAAAAATATAATATATATTTCAATTGCTAATAACAGTTTATTAGATTATTAAATGATCTATGATGCATCTACAACACATGTGAAAAGTTTCTACTGGGTGAGTATGGGTAAGTGTTCGTATGTTAACTTAGTTATAAGTGAATTATTACCAAATCATTTCTAACACTTGTGGATCATTCATGGATACTGGGTAAGTATAGGTAAGTATACTTTCAATCGGATATTCGAAAACTTTGAAATTTCACTTTGTTTGCAAACATAGGTCTGTTTATTTTGGTTCCCAAAGTTTATTTACATTTTTTTGATTGTTTATTTTGGTTTCCAATATTTATTTACATTTTTTGATTGTTTATTTTGGTTTCCAAAGTTTATTTACATTTTTTTGATGTCAACACATTTTGTTTTCAAAAATTTTCGAAAATTTTCAGTCGGAATCTCGAAAAATTTGAAATTTCGCTTTGTTTGCATACATAGGTCTGTTTATTTTGGTTCCCAAAGTTTATTTATATTTTTTTGATTGTTTATTTTGGTTCCCAAAGTTTATTTACATTTTTTTGATTGTTTATTTTGGTTTCCAATGTTTATTTACATTTTTTTGATGTCAACACACTTTGTTTTTAAAAATTTTCGAAAATTTTCAATCGGAATCTCGAAAACTTTGAAATTTCGCTTTGTTTGCAGACATAGGTCTGTTTATTTTGGTTTTCAATGTTTAATTATATTTTTTTGATTGCTTATTTTGGTCTCCAATGCTTATTTACTTTTTTTTGATGTCAACAGACTTTGTTTTCAAAAATTTTCGAAAATTTCAATCGGAATCTCGAAAACTTTGAAATTTCGCTTCGTTTGCAAACATAGGTCTGTTTATTTTGGTTCCCAAACTTTATTTACATTTTTTGATTGTTTATTTTGGTTTCCAATGTTTATTTATTTTTTTTTGATCGGTTATTTTGGTTTCCAATGTTTATTTACATTTTTTTGATGTCAACACACTTTGTTTTCAAAAATTTTCGAAAATTTTCAATC